>NW_027069896.1:96442-165097 GCF_002906115.3 Quercus suber
TTTATATTATACAAGATAGAATTTCTACTTTAGTCTAATCTAAGTGTAGATGTGTGTGAAACTCTTTTCTAGAGTTTTGAACCCTAACCTTTATCCCCCACATCCCACAAGCACTTATACTTGTGGAGTGACCACCACACCAATAATGTGCGGCGGTAAATATAATTAGAATTTAAATTCAATTGATACATACATACATACATACATATATATATATATATATATATATAATTTCTACTTTAGTCTAATCTAAGTGTAGACGTGTGTGAAACTCTTTTCTAGAGACTTGAACCTTAACTTTTATCCCCCACATCTCACATGCACTTATACTTGTGAAGTGACCACCGCACCAATAATGGACGGCGGTAAATATAATTAAAATTTAAATTCAATTGATACATACATACATACATACATACATATATATATATATATATATATATAATTTCTACTTTAGTCTAATCTAAGTGTAGACGTGTGTGAAACTCTTTTCTAGAGACTTGAACCTTAACTTTTATCCCCCACATCTCACATGCACTTATACTTGTGAAGTGACCACCGCACCAATAATGGACGGCGGTAAATATAATTAAAATTTAAATTCAATTGATACATACATACATACATACATATATATATATATATATATATATAATTTCTACTTTAGTCTAATCTAAGTGTAGACGTGTGTGAAACTCTTTTCTAGAGACTTGAACCTTAACTTTTATCCCCCACATCTCACATGCACTTATACTTGTGAAGTGACCACCGCACCAATAATGGACGGCGGTAAATATAATTAAAATTTAAATTCAATTGATACATACATACATACATACATACATATATATATATATATATAACGGCAAATGAAATTGTGAGATCTCAAAACCTTACGTTCATATTATGTGGTAAAGTAAAATCAAATTGCTTTAGATTTATAAAACATCAAAGAAAAAAATATATTATAAATCGCCTGAAATTCAAGTAAAAATCATCTATTTTCCTTTGATCTAGAAATTAATTAGGAGTTCACTTATTTAGACTTCTGGGTAGTGTGGGAACATAATTTGGAAGATTTGACAGCTTCCAGAAAAAAGTAGGGAGGTTTTTATCAAAATCTATTTTGCACATTCATATTTATATACTAAAAAACACAGATATTTTAATTCTTTTGAATTTTGTAGGTTTTGGTTCAAGCCTTGGAGTATTATTTCTACCAACTACATGGGTTTTATACAAACTGATTAAGAAGAAAAACAAAATCAAGCTCAAGAAAAAGTTCTTCAGAAAGAATGGCGGTTTATTGTTACAACAACAATTATCTTCGACTAAAAATAATGTTCAAAATACAAAATTGTTCAATTCCAAGGAGTTAGAAAAGGCAACAGACCATTTTAGTAAAGATAGAATAATTGGAAAGGGTGGACAAGGTACTGTTTACAAAGGAATGTTGGGTGATGGACAAATTATTGCAATAAAAAAGTGCAACATTGTGGATAAAGCCAATCTCGAACACTTCATAAATGAGATTGTCATTCTTTCACAAATCAACCATAGACATGTGGTTAAGCTACTTGGGTGTTGTTTGGAGACAGAAATTCCTTTGTTGATATACGAATTCATCCCAAATGGAACACTTTTCCAATATATCCATGAAGAAAATGAAGGGGTTCCATTAACATGGGCTATGCGCTTAAAGATTGCCATAGAAATTGCAGGAGCTCTTTCCTACCTACACTCGGCAGCTTCTTTACCAATTTATCATCGAGACATAAAGTCCACAAACATACTTTTAGATGAAAAGTACAGAGCCAAAATAGCGGATTTTGGGACATCAAAAATGGTGAAGATTGACCAAACTCATGTAACCACCCTAGTTCATGGAACTTTTGGATACTTGGACCCAGAATATTTCCAAACAGGTCAATTTACAGAAAAGAGTGATGTGTATAGTTTTGGAGTAGTCCTTGTTGAGCTCTTAACCGGAGAAAAACCTGTTTCTTCAACAAGGTCGGAAGAAGGTAGAAGTCTATCCACATATTTCATTCTTTCAATGAAAGAAAACCGTCTCTTTGATATTCTTGATGACTGTGTAAGGAAAGAAGGTGATAAAGAGGACGTCATCATAGTTGCTAATCTTGCAGAAAAATGTTTGCACTTGAATGGGAAAGAACGTCCTACAATGGGGGAGGTCGCAATGGAATTACAAGGAATCCAAAAAAAAGATACTAATGGTCAAGAAAATTATGAAGAACTTCATAATGTTAGAAGCAAAGAAATTGATCCTTCATATGCTTGCTCTACATCAACAAAATCTTATTCAGAAATTGCTTCATCTTCTTCATCAATTGTACTCCTGCCATCATCATCTTTCAAATCACTATGATTAATAAACTATTTGCTTTCTAGTTATTTGGTTTCCTTTTTCATGTTGTAATGTATTAAAAATTATTTTAATATGTACATAATTGAATTTAAGAAGAATTAATAAATATTTGCATAAGAATGGCTTGTATATTGTGAGAACTACAATATTGGGGTTAATGGTGACTAGTGAGACAGTGCGTGCAAAAGAGAAGAGATGATGGTCTCATTCCTTCACTGTGCATGTCATGGGTACATCACTTGCACTACTTATTCTCGCAGTGCTCGTGTGTAGGGGTGAATTCATATAGAGTGTATGGAGTCGCCTAAAATCAGTAAGATTTCTTAAAGGTTTGATTGATCCAAATATATTTTTTTTTCCTTTCTAAATTTAGTTCCTTTAAGTCTAAACTAGATAAAACCGTGTCTCGATCTAGAAAAAAGATTGGGTAGTTTGGTTGCACATGGGGAAGCTCTTAGGCACCACATGACATCAGACCATAGTCGATACCTAATTGTGCTTATCCCTTAAAATGTAGTGCAATGCAATATCAAAAAAAAAAAAAAAAACTACTTGCCCAGTTGGGAACATGTCTCATGATATCGTGCATGCTTTGAGAATAATACATGAGTCTAGATCTCAATTGTTTTTATTTTAGCGGAAAAATAATATATTTTTTAGTTTTGAAAAACTCATCACTGACAAGGGCTGATGTCAAGATGAACTTAAAATATTAAGTTGCCCATTGCAGTCAAGTTTTGAGGGTACCTAGCCATTATTAGGATCTCATTGATCTTTTGTAAATGATATGATCCATCTATTTATGAATTTTAAATTAATGGATAAAACAAAGGTAGACATTCTTCATGATCTTGTTCGCCAATGAAGCTTGTGAGGATAAAAAATAATTTCTCAGTGGGAAGTCGAAGAAAACCACAGTAGAATTTTGGCAAGTGCTTTAAAAAATATGGTGTTTCAGTGGAAAATCAAGAAACCAGGATGAAATTAACAATGTTTTGAAAAATACAAATTTTTTTTTTTTAAGGAAGAAAATCAAGGAACCATGTTGAAACCATAATTTTGCAAATATAATTTTTCAATGAAAAATCAAGAAACTGAGATGAAAATCATGCTTTTAAAATCCATACCAGTCAAAGAACCAAAATAATTAGTGGTTCTGAGTTCTCTAGTCCGATCGGAGTCAAACCGATGGTTAAACCAATGATGTCATAAAAAATAAAATTATTAATTTTAAAATTATAAAATTAAAGAATAAGTGTTATTTTTTATAAATAGTAGACTAAAAGATGTAAATATATCTTGTTAGAAATTATATAAGATTTTTCAAAACAATTTACGCTAGTTTCACAACTTATATTTAGGGAAAAAAACAAAAACAAAATCTAACTAAGGTTCTAAAAATATTAACATTATAAAATAATCGTCTTTGAATTATAGAGGTAATAAATTTAAGATAATTTTCAAATAAATGAATTTCCCATCTTGTTATTTAAGAAAATAAATATAATAAAACATAACTAAAAAATTTAAGTTATCAATACAAATACAAACAAAAAAATATGGAAGAAGCAAGTGTAAGGGGTGTTAGGGTCATATTTTATGTATTGGCTAATCCTTTGACAAAATGCACTTTACTTGTAATTGGGTAGATCTAATATGAATATAATACATCAAGAAATATGTTGGTCAAGCATGATAGGGCAAAAATGTATTGGCCCCTTGCAAATTAATTAATTACTTAAGTTAATTAGTTAGGTTCAATTACATGCAATGATGTGACAACACAAAAAAATCACCAGCTAAACTAAATGCAACGGAAATTAAATTTGACATGGTGATTTGTTTACGAATGAGGAAAACTACCAAGGCAAAAACTCCACCGGGTGATTTTAAAGTCACCACTCCCAAGAATCCACTAATCAATAATCAAGTGATTACAAGTAAAAAGAATCTTAGCAACTACCCTTGGCCTATCCCAAATTACCAACCTACCGTTGAATCTTCACTCCAATACCCAATTAGACTTAATCTAGTAGTAGCACTCTTTTCGTTTAATGCACAAATCTCAATACGTGACTAACCAATGATGCACAAATCCCAGTACGTGACTAACCAATTATGCACGGATCCTAGTAAGTAACTAACTTCAGCAACTTGAAGAAGGTTGTTTGCTGCAAAGTTCTTCACTTCATGCACAATAAAGATCAGGAAGCTCCTTAGTTACAAAACCCTTAGGTGTAAAAACGCAGTAACTTCTTTCAGAGAGAATAAGGCACGAGGTCACTCAATGCATGTACAACGGCCTTTAAAATAAGCCTTATATATGTCTAGGGTTGTGAGAAAAGAAACCCAATACATACACATCAGCTTGGGCCAAAAATCAGATTTGGAAATTTTGATTCTGTAAGTCTCGATAGAAATAGCTTGTGTCGAGCTTCGACTTAAAATCTTGATAGAAGTCCTTTCTGTCGAGATTGCTGTCGAGCTTTAATAAATAGCTTTTCTTCACTTGTTTCTTGGGCTAATCTTCATAGCTTTAATACTTGACTTGAACACTTGTTTCTTGAAGTACTAAACACATCCTAGATCTACCCAATTACAAGTAAAGTGTATTTTGTCAAGAGATTAGCTAATTTACATAAAATATGTCCCTAACAATCTCCCCCTTTGGCAATTCGTGACAAAACCAAAAAAACAAATAATCATGAGAGAAGTCATAAATCACTTAAACTCATAACCACTTGTTGCATACAATGAGTCTAACCCTAACACAAACTCTTGAAAAACTTTGCAAGAAGAGAGCTCATGGCATGGTAGACTTTCACAACCTGTTTTTCTGAAACACTTAAACAAGACTCATCAAAGCATCATATGTGAAACAAAAATAGAGATTGCATATATATAGAAATATGTGTATAAAGAGAGAAAGGAAACAACACATGGGAAGATAGGTGTATAAAACATAAATCATCATCATCATATATATAAATAAAGTACATGTATGTAAAAATGGTCACAAGACCAGTGTACACGAAGCTAATGTAAAAGAATACATAAATATCCTTACTACATCCCTCAAATAGATAAAAAAAACACTCCCCCTAACAAAAATATCCTACACTAACTCTCCCCCTAAGTACAAGACTACTCTCAAACCCAAAACTACTCCCCCTTTTTGTCACGAATGACAAAGGGCAAGTCACTGAGAGATAGTCATCTCGTCATCACCGGAAAAGCTAGCAACACCATCATCTGCATCATCCTCACCATTAGGAGAGGCCTCGAAGAAGGAGAGGTAGAAGGAGCAAGACTAGCCATACGAGCCTGTCGGTGAGCAATGCGTCCTAGTCTAGTGTTCATTTGACACATCTCATCAATGAGAGTGTCCAAATGACCACTAAAGTCAGCATGCATCTGCTGAACCTGCTCTATGATGGCCTCAAGATTCACACCACCAACCGCGGAGTAAGAAGGAGCTGAAGAAGTCAAAGCCGAAAAGGGTGGAATAGCAGAACCTGCAGGATTAGTCGCTTCCACACGTGGCTATTTCAACTGAATCTAAGCCTCACTCCACCAGATAAAACCAGCACTAATGGCACCCATAATGGTGAAGAAAGGTGAGAGAGGAATGGGAAAAGAGAAGTGTGTAAGGATCCGCATGATAGCCGAAGGAAAGATGAGCTTATCACAGGTAGCAATGTCTCTATAGAAATCTATAATAGATGCTATAAAGTGAGAGGGAAAATCGATGGTAAGACCCTCCATCAAAGACAAAGAAAACAAGTGTAAGGCTCGGTGATGGAGTTATAGTGTGACAAAGGAGTAAGTTTAAAAGTCATCACCATGTTAAGAAAGTAAGGGCCTTTAGCAAAGCCTGAGAAATTGGTGTTTAGAGCACCACCCCAAAAAGAGGGTTTCCCACAAAAGTGGGAGAGGAGGTTGTCTCTAGACACAGTCCGGAGACGCTAATAGCCAGGGTAGTCAGGATGCGCTACCCTAGGGACGTGTAGTACATTGGATATAAGATCCGGAGTAACTATGATACGTGTACCTCTGAATGTAAAAACAAACTAAGGCACAAAGGTATCGATGCCTTTGATAGGCCAAAAAATATTGACCCCTTATGATGAATTAACTGATTAATTAGCCAAGTTTATTAATTAATCAAATTAACATGCAATTGTATATAGCCGCACAAACAAATCACCAATTAACTAAAGTATGCAATGGAAAATAAATTGACATAGTAATTTTTTTATAAATGGGAAAAACCTACGCAGCAAAAACCCCACCAGGTGATTTAAGGTCATTACTCCCAAAAATTCACTATTATCAAAACAAGCAGTTACAAGTAAAAGAATCTCACTTATACCAACCTACAGTTGAACTTTTACCCCAATACCCAATTGGACTTGTTTTGTAGTGACAATCTCTCCTTTTCAATGCACGACTCCTTGTACGTGACTAAAAAATTGCGCGAGTCCCAATACGTAACTTAATCACCAACTTAAGAAAGATGTTGGCTGCAAAGTTCTTCAGTTCATCCAAACGATGAAGATCATGAAGTTGCTTTGTCACAAAACCTTACGGTGTACAAACGCAATAGCTTCTTCAAGAGAAAGATGAACTAGGGCAAATTCTATCTCCAGTCACAATTTGCATGAACACAACTTTGCTTCACACTCGTGCAACCTTTAACGACCCTCAAAACAATTCTTATATATGTTTGGGGTTGTGAGAAAAAAAAGCCCAAACACATTCAAGGATTGGATGAAAAGCAGCTTGAAAAACTGAACTTCATAAACCTTGACAGATACCGTATCTATCGAGCTAGCTGTCAAGCCACAAGCTTTAGCTGCTTTTAAACCTCGATAGATGCTAGCTGTCGAGCTTTAAAATCCTGGACTTTCTGACTTGATTCTTGGACAGACTTGCATGGCTTTAACACTTGAACTTGAAACAAGGTTTCTTGAAGCATTAAACACATCCTAGATCTGCCCAATTACAAGTAAAGTGACATATGTTCCTAACAATGAATCACATATGTCCTAACAATCTCCCCCTTTGGCAATCTGTGACAAAACCATAAAAAACAAATAAGATATAAAGGAAGTCATAAATCACTCAACTCATATTCACTTGTTGAGTACAATAAAATCTTTCCTAACACAAACTCTTGAAAAACTTTGCAAGAAGAGAGTTTATGGCAAGTCTACTTTGACAACCTGTATTTCTGGAACACTTTAAACAAAACTAATCAAGGCATCTTAGTATGAAAAAGAAATAATAGATTGCATACATTAAATAAGAAACATGTGTATAAAGAAAGAAAAGAAACAACACATGGAGAGATAAGTGAAAGAACATCAATCAAAATATATAAAGTAAATATAAGTACAATGTATGTCAAAATGGTCACAAGACCAATATACAAGATATAATGTATCTAAAATTGAGAGAAAAGAAAAAAGATACATAGAATCCTCACTAACTCCCTCAATATACACACTCCCCCTAATAAAAATATCCTATGCTAACCCTCCCCCTATGAGAATGACTACTCTCATATCCAAAACTACTTCCCCTTTTTGTCATGAGTGATGAAAGGTAAGAGTATTAAGTAGACATCTCATCATCGCTAGGTGAACTAGCATCCTCATCCTCATCATCATCATCGTTAGAGTCATCGGAGTCAATTGCCTCGGGAAGAGAAGAGGGAGACTTTACGAAGCCACCAAGGCGAGCCTGCCGTCTGGCAATACGGCCGACATAGGTGTTCACTTGACACAACTCATCAATGAGAGTATCAAGGTGAGCATCCATGCGCTGAACATGGGCCATAATCGCATCAAGAGTCACACCATTAGCAGAAAATGAGGGAGCAGAGGTGGATGGAGCTAAAGGAGTGGGAAGAGCTGCTGTACTGGACTGCCTCGAACGTAGCTGTGCCTCACTCTGTTTAACAGTAGTGGTGTCTATGGCACACATAACAGAGAATTTGTTGGAAACAAGAAAAGGAACATAAAAATGGCGTAAGATCCTTGTGATAGCCGAAGGGAATATGAGCTTATCACGAGTCGCCGTATCTCTAAACATATCTACGATGGAAAGAATAAAATGAGAGGGAAAATCTATAGTAAGATGCTTTAAAAGTGAAAGCAAAAATCGAGCACAGAGCTTGGTAATAGAGTTATAGTGAGAAAGAGAAGGCAAAACAAAAGTCATAACCATGTTCATGAACCTAGGACCTTTAGCAAAGGCCGAACATGGAGTAAACTAATGATCACCCCAATCAAAGGGACGCTCACAAAAAGCTAACATAAGCTTGTCTTTGGACACAGTCCTCAGACACTCACAACCGGGGTAGTCAGGATGCTCTACCCTCGGGACACGAAGCACATCAGATATAACATCCTGTGTGACCACAATGCACATACCTCGAACGCGAGTAACAAAAAAAGGTACTGAATAATCAAATCCATGCATGTTAGATTAAAACTCCTATATAAGCATGGATGGACAAGTGACCGGGATGTCACACAGTGACTCCCAACCCCTACTGTGAATGATAATGGGTAGGTCAGTGTCGAAGAAGTACAACAAAATGACTTGGCATTCCGAATGAACACCTTGTCGAGAAAGTTCTCCGAGAAGTCCTTACGGGCTTGCTCATCACGGAACCCAATAGAAGAAGGAGTAGGATCAGACGAAGTGGATGCCCCAGAACGAAAAGGGTTCCGAAATATAGTAGACTTTCGTTTAGGTGCCATAGAGCAACTAACCGAAACAAGAGAGAGAAAGGGAGAGAGAAACATACAGAAAAGTACCAAACACAATCAATATATATCAAAATATAAAGAATTGAAGGTACGTATGCATGAAAATGCATAAGCATGAGATATGCAATAGTAAAAACATCATGGGCTCAACCCAATCCAATCCTACCAGCACATAATCATTGCAACAAATATAACACACATCTATAATGCATGAAAATATTATTATAATGCAAGTGAGATGCAATGCATGATGTTTTGAAACTTATTAAAGCAAAACCTAACCTAAAAATATTGCAAAAACCTCAGAAATTTTGAAAAATCCTAAAAATTTTCAAAAACCCAAAATTCTAGGTCAAACAATGTGAAATACATGATTAATCAGTGAGAAGGCATCATACTAGTGAAGAAAGAAGATCTTGAGACCGAAAACTAAGTGGGAATGAGGTTTGGAGAAAGTGAGAGAGGTTTTGGGAGGTGAAACGTCAGGTTCTATCGAGAGAGATCAAGGAAAAATGAACCTAGTATCGCGAGGATCCTATTTATAGGAATCTCATAATTCTTGACAAATCAAGAGGTGTCGAGAGGTCTCGAGAGGTGTCGAGCTTTAAAGGCATGGGTAAATATAGCTATCGAGTAGCTATCCAGAGTTATCCACAACAAAAACAAGCTCGATGGATCGAAGAGCTATCCAGCAGCTATCGAGGAGACAGAAACTTTCTCAATGAATTGAGGAGCTATTGAGAAGCTATCGAGATTGCGATAAAAAGAAGCCGAAGAGCTTGATAGATAAGCCAGGTGTCAAGAGGTGTTGAGGAGCTATCGAGATTGCTTAAAATAGTTTTCAAGAAGAGAAATTCACAGATATGAATGTAATCAAATATGCAAATCAACCAAGGATCCAATCAACACTTTAATCCCTCAAAAACATCTCTCAATAAAAAATAAAAAATAAAATGTAATCACAAAGATCCCAAAACACACACACACACACTAAACAAGTCTAACCAATTTTATATTTCAAAAACAAGTTAAGATAGTTTAGTGAGCATACATGGACACAAGTATTCCTTGTGATGGCCAAATCACATTGTACCTACACATGTATCAAAAGTAGCAAAGAATATTACGTGTTGTTTGTGAAAAACATTGAAAAATTGCATAAGTGTCTACATATTATGACGATTTGAGATATAAGACAATCACTTTAACTTACACACAATCATATCTATTTGATGGGGACTATCACCTACGAGGTACATCCTATGACTTCCACATCTCCTAGAATACACGCTTGCAATCATATATAAAGCATTTTGTTCTTTTTGCTTTTTATTTTTCTTTGCATATTTTTCTTTTAAGCAAACCATGCATGGGCATATAAGAGAGAAAAAAGAAATGCCCAATGATGTTAAGCATTTGACATTGCACTTTTGCTATGCCAAAGCATACGGATGTCATTTCATGATTTGTAAGTAACAGTTGTGAGATGGTTATTTATGTCTTTCTCTTAGGATTTTCTAGTCCTTCCCGTCAAAAGGAGTGATACGAGTGTTAAATACAAGAGATTACCTAATCTTACTCATCACAAACATGAGCCACAAAGCTCACTTGCTTAGTTGTGCATAGAGATGCTATCTAAGCTACAAAAGATACAAAGTTTAGAAAATTTTGTTTCAATGGCCATCCAAGGTACACAAGTACCAATGTATACAAACACACACTATTTTTGAATTTTTGAATTTTTTTATTTTTATTTTTATATGAAAAACAGAATCAAACAAAATTGAAAACTAACCAAACAAAAACATGTTAAGCTAAACAAAGCAATGCATAAAACTAGATGCAAATGCATGAGGAAGAAGGAAGAGAAGAGGAGATCAATCCATGGAGATGACACCAATGTTTTGGCGAAGGAATTCAAACCGTTTGCTATCAAGAGGTTTGATAAACAAATTAGCCTTCTAATCATCAGTGTAAATAAACTCAAGAGTAAGAGTACCATCTTCGACAAGCTCCCTAATGACGTGATGTCGAATCTCTATGTGTTTAGTTCGAGAATGTTGAACCGAATTCTTAGAGATGTTGATGGCACTGGTATTGTCACAGTAGATGGTAAGATGCTCTTGACAAATACCGTAATCATGGAGGAGTTTTTGCATCCATAGAAATTGGGTGCAACAACTACCAGCAACGATATACTCAGCTTTTGCAGTGGATAATGAGATGGAATTCTGCTTTTTGCTCATCCAGGAAACAAGATTATTACCCATATAGAAACAACCCCCCGATGTAATCTTTCTATCATCAGCATTCCCAACCCATTCAACGTCAAAATACCCAACTAAGACATTATTTTTGTCCTTACTGTACCACATACCAAAGTCGACAGTAATTTTGACATACTTTACGATTCTTTTCAAAGCAATCATATGAGACTCTTTGAGATTAGCCTAATATCTAGCACACACTCTCACACTGTAACTAATGTTAGGTCTACCAACAGTAAGGTAAAGAAAACTATCTATCATGCTTCTATAGAGAGATAAATCAACACTTTTTACCTAACAAATCAACAATGAGTTTAACATTTGGGCTTACAGGGGTTCTAACAAAACTAGCAAATTCCAAACCAAACTTTTTCACAAGATTTTTAGCATATTTAGATTGAGATAGGAATATACCTAAATCTTGTTGACGAATCTACAATCCAAGGAAGTGAGTTAGCTCTCTAATCATGCTCATCTCGAACTCGGCCTGCATGAGTTTTGAGAAGCTATGAGCAAGTTCATCCTTAGTTGATCCGAAGATGATATCATTAATATAGACTTAAGCAACTATCAACTAGCCATCTTCTCTCTTTATGAAGAGAGTTTGTTTTGCTTTTCCTCTAGTGAACCCATGTGACACCAAGTATTGTGTGAGCCGATCATACCAAGTTCTGGGGGCTTACTTTAATCCAAAAAATGCCTTCTTGAGGTACAACACATAATCAGGAAAGTGTGGATCAATGAACCCTTTTGGTTAAGCCACATAGACATCTTCTTTAAGCAGCCCATTCAAGAATGCAGTCTTCACGTCCATTTTATAGAGCTTGAATCTCAAGTGACAAGCTAGGACTAAGAGAATTCTGATGGACTCCATATAGGCTACCGAAGCAAATGTCTCATCATAGTCTACTCCTTCCATTTGTGAGTATCCTTGAGCTACAAGACGAGCTTTGCTACGGATCACATTACCCTCCTTATCAATTTTATTGCAGAATATCCACTTTGTGCTAATGTTGTGCTCACCCTCCGATCTAGGTACCAAAGTCTAGACATCATTCCTCTAAAACTAAAGCAGTTCATCATGCATAGCTTCAACCTAGCTTTTATCCTAAAGAGCTTCCTCAACTTTAGGTTCAACTTGCGACAAGTAACAAGAATAAGACACAAAGTTAACAACACATTTATCAACTATATGCTTCCTTAGTGTAAGTTCATTCATGTTCTCACAATAACTTCGAGAAGATGATTCAATTTGATCCTGGAAGAAGGTTCTTTCTCCTCATGGGTTTCAGAATCAAGTGAAGTAGATAAGTCTGCTAAATCTTCTGCAACGCTTAGAGTATTTGGATTACTAGGAGATGCAGGCTCTTGTTCAATAATTTCTTGAACTTCCCTGGGCTTGGGAGGAAGAATTTCTTTGGAGATTTCCTCACCAAATTTCTCAGAACCGAAATCTAAAGATTCATCAATAACAACATTTACTGTTTTCCATTACCTTCATGGTTCTTTTGTTGTATACCTAATAAGCCTTGCTTGTAAATGAGTATCCTAGAAATATTCCTTCATCATTTTGAAAGTCAAATTTTCCCACATTGTCTCTATCCTTGAGAATGAAACAAGTACTTCCAAAGATTCTGAAATATTTGACATTTGGCTTCCTTCCCTTCCATAACTTATATGGAGTCTCCTTGGTACTGGGTCTAAAATACACCCTATTAACCGTATGACAAGTAGTGTTGACAGTTTCTCTACACAAGTTTCTAGCCACATCCTTGTTATGTAACATGGCTCTAGCCATCTTTTAAATAACCCTGTTCTTCCTTTCTACTACACCATTCTGCTGAGAAGTAATAGGAGTAGAGAATTCCTGAGATATGCTTGATCTTGTACAAAAGGGCTCCATTTATGAGTTCTCAAATTCTTTACCATGATCAATTGAAATTCGATCAATCTTTAGGCTCTTTTCATTCTGCAATCTTGTGCACAAAGCTTCAATGTGCTTAAGAGCATCAGACTTGGATCATAGGAGAATAACCCAAGTGTACCTAGTGAAGTCACCCACCACAACAATGATGTATCTCTTTCCACCAAGAGACTCGATTCTAGTTAGACCCATAAAATCTAGATGTAGTAGCTCTAATGGTTTGGATGTAGCAGATGTCTGAGTGCCCGGATGTTTAGCTTTTATCAGTTTCCCAAGCCGACATGGTCCACACACCACATTGCTCACTCTACTGAGCTTTGGTATCCCCAAGACTAACTCATACTTAGATACAATTGAAAGATGTTTGTAACTAGCATGTCCCATCCTTTGGTGTCATAGATCTTCATTTGGTAAAGGAATGCTATTGCACACAATATCAGCATCAAGAATCAAGCCATAACAGTTGTCTAGAGTGCAAACACCACTGATGAGTTTCTTTCTAGGTTCATCCATGACAAGGCATTTTCCCTTTGAGAATAGTACCATGAAGTCTTGATCATATATCTGACTTATGCTCAATAGGTTCACTTTCAGACCTTCTACATATAGAATATTAGCAATGCCTGGTAGTCCAAGTAGAGATATGATTCCCTTTCCTTTAATCTATGACTTGCTCCCATCACCAAAAGTGACATTACCACTTTTCTTAGACTCGAAAACCTTGAAGAGAGATCGGTCTCCAGTCATGTGTCTTGAGCAACCACTATCAAGGTACCCCAAACACATGTCCATAACCTTAAATGCTGACTTCATCATAAAGCACTCTTCGTGCTTAGATGACAGATCAATGGGAACGGTGTTTTCTCTCATCTGCCTTTTATGAACTAAACCTTTAACTTTCACTCTTCTCAGACGAACTCCTTTGCACATTTTCATCCAGAGACAGTCTAGTTTCTTCTTTATCAAACTAAGATCTTTTCCAATAGTCATCATAATGAAATTCAAATAACTTTTAGACTTGCATTTTCTGATACACTCAAACAAGTAGAGATTAGAAAAAAAATATATGTATTTAAAAACAAAGATCTCTTTAAGCCGGTTGCAGCCATGACTGCAGGGGTCAATGGATCACACAGCAAATATTAAAACCTAATCAGAGTGTGCCTGCTTTGATACCACTTGATAGGCCAAAAACGTATTAACCCCTTGTGATGAATTAATTGATTAATTAGCTAAGGTTATTAATTAATAAAATTAACATGCAATTGTACATGGCAGCACAAACAAATCACCAATTAATTAAAGTATGCAATGGAAAATAAATTGACACGATGATTTGTTTACGAATGAGGAAAACCTACATGACAAAAACTCCACCGGGTGATTTTAAGTTTATCACTCCCAAGAATCCACTATTATCAAAACAAATGGTTACAAGTAAAGGAATCCTAGCACCTTATACCAACTTACAGTTGAACCCTTATCCGAATACCCAATTGGACTTGTTCTGTAGTGACAATCTCTCCTTTTCAATACATGGCTCCTAGTACATGACTAACCAATTGCGCGGATCCCAGTACGCGACTTAATCACCAACTTGGGAAAGATGTTGGCTGCACAATTCTTCAGTTCATCCAGACGATGAAGATCATGAAGTTGCTTGGTCACAAAACCCTACGATGTACAAACACAACAGCTTCTTCAAGAGAAAGATGAACTAGGGCAAATTCTGTCTCCGGTCATGATTTGCATGAACACAACTTTGCTTCACACTTGTGCAACATTTGATGGCCCTCAAAACAATCCTTATATATGTTTGGGGTTGTGAGAAAAGAAAGCCCAAACACATTCACGAATTGGATGAAAATCAGCTTGAAAAATTGAACTTCATAAACCTCGACAGATACCCAATCTATCGAGCTAGCTATCGAGCCACAAGCTTCAGCAACTTTTAAATCTCGATAGATGCTAGCTATCGAGTTTTAAAATCCTACACTTTCTGACTTGATTCTTAGATAGACTTGCATGGCTTTAACACTTGAACTTGAAACAAGGTTTCTTGAAGCATTAAACACATCTTAAATCTACCCAATTACAAGTGAAGTGCTTTTTGTCAAAGGATTAGTCAATTACATAAAATAGTTACATATGTTCCTAACAATGAATCACATATGTCCTAACAGCCGTGTATGTTGGAGTAAAACTCCTAAATAAACACGATGGAACACGTCATGGATCTCTAAAGTAGAGATTCCCAATCTTGAGTCCGAATGACTTCGAGTAGAGGGGTGTCAACAAAATCTAACAGAATAACCTGGCGTTCTAGATGAACGCCACGTTCCTAGAAGTTCTCAAAGAATTCTATCTTGGCCTTCTCATCACGAAACCGGATATGAAATGGAACAGGAGGAAGAGCAAAAGAGGATGACCTAGAACCATGACAAGAGTTCCAAGCCGAAGTGGATTTCTTCTGTTTGGGTGCCATAAGGAGGTTCTATTCAAGAGAGAGAGAAAGAAAGAATAGAAACACAACACAAGTTTAGAATAGAAAGAAGGAAAAGAATGTATGCATGAAAAATGCATGAACTTATGACATGTAAAAGTAAAGACATCATGGGTGACACCCAATCCAATGCTAGCAGCACTCATATCAATAATCAAGCACACATATCTAATTATGCATGAAACATAGTTATAATGCAAATGGAATGCAATGCATGAGCATATGATGTCAGATTCACAAAACCCAACCCACAATATTCACAAAAAACTCAAAAACCCAAAAAATATAGCAAAAACCCCAAAACCTAGGTCTAATGCATGAAATGCATGAAAGAGAGAGGGTTTAGAACACGTTTAGAACAGTTACCAAGTGGATCTAGCTTGGATTAGGTCGAAAATCACTTGGGTGAAAGGATTTAGTGAGAAAAGAGGGTTTGAGTCGAGAGAGAAGAGATATATGTTGAGAGAAAAGGAGAGAAAAGAAATGTGAATCGCACCTTAGCTATATATAGAAAACGTAGCTCGATGGATAAAGATTTCTATCGAGAATCTGTCAGGCACTAAATTTCGACAGAAAAGAATCTATCAAGAATCTGTCGACAGTTAAAGAAAGATCTTAATGGATCAAAGATCTGTCGAGAATCTATCGATCAAACAGAGAGAACAAGAATCTTGCTCGATTGATCGAAAAAGATTACTTACATTCCATTCATTTTCATTCTTTCTATTCCTTTATTTTAAAATATCCAATCAAGGTTACTTAATTTCATTCCATTCCTTTCTCTTACTTAAATACATTCCATTTCATTCAATTCCTTTCCATTCCCTTATGATCATTCCATTAAATTCCCATATGAACTCCTAAACGAAGCCTAAGTGAGAGGGAATGGAATAGGTAGGAGGGAACACTCATTCCTCTCTATTTCCTTAAAACCTCAAATTTTCACTCCCCTCGAAATTGGGAGGAATAAGAGGGAATGGAATTAGATTTAATGAATTTTTTACTAAAACTCCCAAAATACTCCTATATATTCAACCCTTTATCTTAAAATAGTGGTCTAATAGTAATATTGTCATAAAATGATTGCATTCCATTCCCTCCATGTTACTCCCAAGCAAGATTACTTACATTCCATTTATTTTCATTCCTTTCTATTCCTTTATTTTAAAACATCCAATCAAGGTTACTTAATTTCATTCCATTCCATTCTTTTTCATTCCTTTCCCTTACTTAAATACATTCCATTCCATTCATTTCCATCCCTTATGATCATTCCATTCAATTCCCTTATGAACTCTCAAACAAAGCCTTAGAGAATTTTTTTTGGAAGGTGATTCTAGCACCATTCAAGACCGGTTGAACTATAGATGCAATTGATGCAATCGCCTAAGGCCCCTAAATAAAAGAAGGCCCCCACTTGTAATATATATATATATATATATAATATTAATCTATTTATTTTAATTACAAAAAAAAAAATTAAATACATTTATTGGTCAATAGAATGCATTAAAAAAGTCACATTATATCCTAAAATACAAAAGATTAAAAACAGAAAAAACAAAAATAGTCAAAATTCGGCTAACAAAATTAAATTTTAGGAGACAAATTCATTAACTCATTCTTGAAATACACTAAAATCAAAATTAATACCTGAAAAATTCATTAATAAATAATAATACAACGTTGTGGGTTCTAATTAACTCAATTGGTAAAGTCTTTGATGGTTGAATAAAAGGTCTGGGGTTCAATCTCTGCCTACACCAAAAACCGATTGGTATCTTGATCTGATAATAAAGAGTTATTATCAAGAGCGAACACCATAGATTGAAACTCTTTCAAAAAAAAAAAAAATACAATATAAATGTCTTGAAATATGCTAAAATAGAGATTATAAATTTCTAAAACAAAGATTATAAATAATGTGTTTGAACTTTGTGAAAGACTGTAATTAAGTATGTGTGTGTGTGTTTAACAGTTAGTTTGTTTTTCAAAAAAAAAAAAAATCTAAAACAAAAGAAAAAATCTCTCATCTCTCTACCTCTCCATATATATTCTTACATTTCTTTTCTTCATCTTGATTCTTGAATCCTTGATCTTTTTCTATAAGCTTTCTTTTATGAACAAAGTTTCTCTCCAAACTGGTTTGGAGGGAAACATTACAAACTCGTCATATATATTTATATTGAGTGTGAATTTTGAAAATCTAACCATTAGATTGCATGTTCTTATTACATCCTTAATACTTATAAAATTTCAAGAAAATCAAAGATCAATTGCTATGTCATCAAATAAATATTATAATTTCAAGTTTTTGTAATCTAAAATTGTATATAAAAAATAATTTAATTGATCAAATAGTAAATAATATCTGATTTGAACGAAATTTGATATGTATGTTAAGAATATAAGGAACATGAAATTTAAAGGTTAGATTTTCAAAATTCACACCCAAAAAATAAATATATGAGAAGTTTGAAGAGTTTCTTTCCAAACTAGTTTGGAGAGAAACTTTGTTCTTCTTTTACTTAGTCATTCTTCGCAACAAATTTGTTGCTTTCTGACAAGGGAACAAAGTTGCCCATAAGCTTGCTAGACTAGCTTGTAATTTTCCCACTTTTAATATTTGGATGGAGGATGTTCCTCCATATGTTGCTACTGTGTATCTTTCTGAATTGGTTTAATGAAACTCCACCCCCTCCCCCTGTCTTCTTGGGGCGAATTCTCAACAAAAAAAAAAAAAAAAAAAAAAAAAAAAAAAAATTCACGGTAGATTCAAGATTGAAGAGTGGCGGTGTGGGCATAGCAAAGGTAACCCCTTTCTCCCTCTCTGTCTCTCCAAAATTTTCAAGTAGATTTAAGATTGAAGAGTGTTGACTTTTTATTCAATTTCAATATTTCAAATTATATTTTTTTAATTTTGCTTGACAAGACAACACATTAGCTGACTGCACAGTGCACACAACATAGCACAGTCTGCACAAAGGTGAAAGGCCAGAGGCCCATAGCTCACAGCTGCCCCCACACACTAACCCACCCACACTATATGCACACAGCTACACATTTTGAACAAAGGTCATAGCTCACAGCTGGGCCCCACACACTAACCCACCCATACTCAATGTATTGTTGTATACGCACGCACACACTCTATCTTTTACTTTTACTTTTTTTTTTTTTTAATGCAAAATTTTACTTTGTCGATTATTATAAGTTATCACACCAATTAATAATTTGATGTATATAATATCAAATGATTTGTATTATAGTGATACTAATTTATTGAATAATTAATATTTAAATATTAAAAAAATGCCTCACTTAAAATTTTCACCTAAAAGGCTTCCAAAGTTGTTGAACCGGCCTTGGCACCACTGTCATGAGTTTCATAATGTCACCTTCTCTCATGTGCGTCAATAAGGTAATAGGCTTACACATCTGTTAGTAAAACATGCTCTAGGCGTGGTTGATTATTCTGCTTGGATTGAAGAGTGTCGTTGTTTCTTAGTAGGGATGGCAATTTTGCCCCGCCCCGCCCCACCCCGCCCCATGCGGGTTTTCCCCGCCCCGCAAAGGTGGTGGGGCAGGGAAGGGGCAATATTTTGTCCCTGCACCCTGGAGCGAGGCGGAGATGGGTTTAGTATTTTTATCCCCAACCCGCCCCGCCTCGTTCCCACCCCACACTGATAAGGACTATAATTGTAAATTTAGTAAACTCTAAATCACTAATATTTAAAGGGAAACACAAGAGTACAAGATATGAGATAAAATTTTTTTATTCTTAAACCCTATTGCTATTGCTGCCTCTGACCCATCCCTCTTCTCTATAGTCCATAAAGTATTATAGTGATACTAATTTATTGAATAATTAATATTTAAATATTAAAAAAAAATGTCTCACTTAAAATTTTCACCTAAAAGGCTTCCAAAGTTGTTAAACCTGCCTTGGCACCATTATCATGAGTTTCGTAATGTCACCTTCTCTCATGTGCATCAATAAGGTAATAGGCTCACACATCTGTTAGAAAAACATGCTCTGGGCGTGGTTGATTATTCTGCTTAGATTAAAGAGCGTCGTTATTTCTTAAAATAAACTCTTATTTATGATGTATTTTTATCTTTAAATTTTGAATGAAGTTGTTATCTTTTCAAAAAAATTAAAAAATAAAAAATAAAAAAATTTTAATGATTTTTGGACCAAATATTTTATATATATATATATAGACACACACAAACGTGGCAAACAAAGAAAGAATGCTGTCCATTCCGTCTTGTGTCTTTTCAGTTTTCCCTTTTGGAGCCAAAAAGTGGGCTAAAAAGTACATAAAACTTTACCTTTTAACAAAATAAGCCAAGAAATTAGAATTTTCATCGCCACTCCAGACTTGTCATAGACCAACCAAAATTTCTCTGCCAGACTCCGAACTCTCCCAATTCCCAAAAGATGATGGAAGAGAATGAAATGGAGATGGAACAGCTACTGAGTATGGGCTTTCCAGACGAATTGGCAGCCCAAGCCTTAGCCGCCACTGGTGGCCAATCCACTCTCAAAGCCACCGAATGGATTCTCAACCATAAATCCACCCCCGCCGCCGCCACCACCACCACCCCCACTTCTACTCCTCCTCCTCCTCTTCCTCCTATCAACAACAACCCATCTCCATTCCAACCCAAACTCGACCGTTTCTTCCACTTCCATTCCAAACCCTCCACCACCAACAACAGTTCCCCACCACCTCCCAACGCCGCACCTCAACAAGAAACCCGCCGCCGCCGCCACCACCACCACCACCACCCCTACTTCTACTCCTCCTCCTATCAACAACAACCCATCTCCATTCCAACCCAAACTCGACCGTTTCTTCCACTTCCATTCCAAACCCTCCACCACCAACAACAGTTCCCCACCACCTCCCAACGCCGCACCTCAACAAGAACAACCACAAAAATCAACAAATCCAATCTCCAAGCGTCCCAAACTATTACTCTCAAAAAACCCACTTCCACAACAACAACAAAACGACAAGCCCCACGAGCCCTTAGCAGAGCGCATGCGACCTCGTACCATAGACAACGTTGTCGGGCAAGACCACCTTCTTGGCACAAACTCTCTCCTTCGCTCCGCAATCCAATGCAATCGCCTCCCTTCTATTGTCCTCTGGGGTCCTCCTGGTACTGGTAAGACCTCCATTGCCAAAGCCATTGTTAATTCCTGTTCTTCCTCTTCTTCTTGTTCTTATAGATTTGTTTCACTATCTGCTGTTACTTCTGGGGTTAAGGATGTTAGGGACGCGGTTGAGGATGCTAGAAAACTAAGAGTTTCGTATAGTAAGAGGACTGTGTTGTTTGTGGATGAGGTTCATAGGTTCAATAAGTCTCAACAGGACTCTTTCTTGCCGGTTATTGAAGATGGGAGTATTGTCTTCATGGGTGCCACTACTGAAAACCCGTCTTTCCATTTGATCACACCTTTGTTGTCTCGGTGTCGGGTTTTAACTCTTAATCCCTTGAAACCCCATCATGTTGTGGTCCTGCTTAAGTGGGCCACGGACGATTTGGACAAGGGATTGGCACGGAGTGTAGGGATGCGTGTTGATGTGAATGAGGAAGCTGTTGAGTTTATATCTGCGAATTGTGACGGTGATGCTCGTGTGGCATTGAATGCTTTGGAGATTGCTGCTATTTCAGCGGCTGCCCGAGTTCATGGGGACCAATCTAAAGGTGTAGAAGGAGGAACCCAAGGTGGGAATTTGTTGGAAAATGAGGAAAATGGGGTCTGTTCTTTGAAAGCCATTGTCACACTGGATTATGCTAAGGAGGCACTTCAGAGTAAGCATCTTGCTTATGACAAAGATGGTGATGAGCACTATAATCTGATCAGTGCACTTCACAAATCTATGAGAGGAAGTGATGCAGATGCTGCAACTTATTGGTTGGCAAGAATGTTAGAAGGAGGCGAACAACCTCTCTATATTGCACGGAGATTGATAAGGTTTGCAAGTGAGGATGTTGGGTTGGCGGACCCATCTGCACTTAACCAGGCTGTCGCATGCTACCAAGCCTGCCATTTTTTGGGAATGCCTGAGTGCAATGTGATTCTTGCACAATGTGCGGCTTATTTGGCTTTGGCTCCCAAGTCTGTCTCTGTATATCGAGCTATAGAGGCTGCACAGAAAGTAGTGAGGGAATCAGTTGGACAGAATGAGGGAGTGCCTCTTCATCTGAGGAATGCACCAACGAAGTTAATGAAGGAACTTGGTTATGCTAAGGACTATATATACCCCCCTGATAATCCATCTGCAACTCAAAGTTATCTGCCACCCTCACTACAAGGGTACAAGTTCCTTGATTGGCCTAACAGTAATAAAAATGATGAATGAGAAGCGATTTAGTTAGTGCAGGAGTTTTTGGAGCTACTACTTTGTGTTGGTTTGATACTCCTTACATTTCCCTTTTTGTAGATTCTATGTTCGTTATATTATACAAATTAGTACCTGTTAAGCATCATCATGTTTTCAAAATTACTAACAAACATGTTGAAGAATGTTGTAGAATGTTCAAATGTGCCAGATACCTTTTGACTTTCGTATGAGAAATGATGGAATTTGGGCCTACTAATTGACCTGGTTTCTGAAATCTATATTTATGTTGCTTGAAGTTTCAAACTATCTATTTACTTAATTAATTAATTTGATTGGTTCAAGTTGTTGGTTTCTTTAATGCAAGAGACTTCTTCTTGAAAAATCTCCATGAACAAGAGAACTTCTTGTTATGTATAAAGAGGGAAATTTTTTGAACCATATTGGGGAAAGACATCTTCTTATTATGCTAGTGGTTTCAAGTTTCAACAATCATCTGGTGGAAACTTCAGAGTTTTGGACTTTGCTGCAACTACATTGCATATGGTAACCGAACAAGTTTCCAAACATTTTGTGGAGGCATTAGGATAGAGTTTGCTGAAAGAATTTCTGACACTTAACAATGTGGAAATTTTTAAGGGAAAATGTGGTGGACATTTTTAATCTCCTGTAAATGGTTAAATTTGGTGGAACAACAAATGTGGCATTATTTGTTGAAATCTATAAGAAATTTTGAATTTACTGTTTAGATAAAATAAATTTTTATTATAGAATTTATGATATCTTAAATCTATTATAAACACTCAATGCCTGAATGAAAATGTACAGTGATTTAATAAATTTACTGAGTGATTTTGTTCGCTCATGGGTATACTCCGATTAATATTTCCAGTGCTTTCTTGCCTTTACTTTTTCAACAATTAATTAATTATTGGAGGTCTTTCTTTGTTTGGAAATTTGATCCGGTGGATGTTTTAAAATTTGGATATGGTAAAAATATTTATAGATATGTTGAGAGAAAGTTCTTGTTTAATAACGAGTGGAAATTTGTGGAACTAATGGAAACTGCGAAGTCAGTGCAGGAAGAAGTGGAATACAATCTCCCTAACCATGTCAATGAACGGTAATGGCATCCATCTAAATGAAGCCTTCTAGTGGTATGTTATGAGTGCAGTTTCTTAAAAATGTAATGATCCCTGAATTCACTTCTTTCCATGGACAACAAGATTTACTATATAGTAATTCATTATGCCTCATGAAATATATTTCCCCTTTTATGTATTCTTACATTTTCAATTTGTTTTATCTTCAGGTTTCTAGTTGTACTTGTTTTCTGACCTATTGTAATGGAAAATAAATATCAAGTGGGCTAGCTAAACTCTTTTCCCTGGTATAAGCAGCCTGCACCTTTGTTAATTTTATTTCTGCACAAGAAGCTTTCTTAACTGGCTTCATACTTAGCTGAATGAATCATATATTCTAGAGTAGTGTGTTAAGTTTGATGAAAAAAGGCCTTTCTCTTTATGCTATATACTAACCATACCTATAGAGAGAAATTTTGGTAAAATGGTCTCCCATTAAGTTTCTTTAACCCTTTAAAATTTTGCAAGCAAATATTTAAGTCCAACTAATGAAATTTGGTTACGTTTGATTTTAAAAAAATAAAAATAAAAAATAAAAATAAAAACCCTTTAAAATTTTAACCTATGTTGTATTCCTTTTTTTTTTTTTTTTTTTTTTTTTACACCTCTCTAATCACTTTTTTTTTTTTTTTTTTTTTTTTTAACACCTCTCTAATCATATGGTCAGACTGAGCCCATTCTCATCATAGCTCTCATAATTCAAACAAATTAGGTTAGCTAGGTTATGAGCTAACAAAAAACCTCTAACATGTCTTGCATGTTTAGTTAGGTTATGAGCTAAAGAAATGTCTAGTCTATGCATGTGAGAGAAAGAAATAAAACTGTAGGCATTTGTGGTGGACTTGGTAGAAGCTAGGATATGACCATAATTTCATTTGTGAAGGATTCTTCTTAGCTTATGAGTGCCTTAATTACAACTTCAGGGTCCTTCAAGGATGAAAGATGAGAAGCCGAGTTCATGAGCAAAAGAGATGGCTCTCGCTACAGCCAAAGCTTCAACTTCGTTATTTTATTGAAACATCTCTCTTTGCTCTGTATTTTATTTTATATTTAATTTTTTTTTTTTTTTAAATACGCATCTTTGGACCATCCACAAGTGAAAAGGTTAGGATGGAATTTGACTGTGGAGAAATAGTATCATCTCACCAATTGCATCGAGCAGTGAAAGTTAATCAGCCTCCTGCATCAAGACTGCAGGTGCAGTAGATTCAGGGGTTGCTAATTAGAGCACCACCATATTCGCAGGTCTATTGGTAATAGGTACCTTTTGAAATTGAAAACCTTTCATCTTAAATGCCAATTCTTCATCAATTTGTTTTCAAATCCACAAAGACAGGCACAACAAATCTTATTATTTTCACAAGCTGAGGTGGCATCCCACCATTGGTCAAGGTAAAATCAAATAATAACAAAGGGTGAGTTCTTCTATGGGTAAAACAAAATTTCACAATATTTTCATAAGTTGAGATACCAACCCACTATAGGTAAGAATAAAATGAAATTATAAATTATAAATTATTATTTTTTAAAATTATACTTGAACTCACCACAATGTACAATTCAAAAATCAAAATAAGAGTGATATAAAAATGTTGTGAGATTTTATTATGCATTTTAACTTTCTAAATCCATAACTCTTGATATATCTTCATTTTCTCTTTACTTTCTAGATGAGAAGATTATGCACGCCATGCTATTAGACATAATTATGGCATTCATACTTAGGCATGTTCTAGTATCAAGTTCAACCGGATTTTTGTTCAACCAATAATCCAACCTGATCATGTTGGATTGAACTAGTGTCAATCGACCATGGTCAAATTATCAATTGAACACGAGAGGAGAGAGGGGGTTCACCAAAGTAAGAGAAAGAGATGAAAGGATGTTGGTTCGGACCCATTAAAATGTGAGAGGTACGTTACATATATATACTGATAAACAATACTTTTTATTTTTAATAAATAAATATTTAAAAATATATATATATATATATAAAAAAAAAAAAAAAAAAAAAAAAAAAAAAAAAAAACATTATACTTTTGTTATGTTGAGCACTACCTTTTGGTAATGAGAAATGGAAATTATTAGAGTACTAGCCAAAAGAGGTTTTGTTGTCACCAATTTACCTATGGTTGATTTTAAGGAATGATATTCCACATTGAATAATAACACTAAGAGGGAGTGATTAACATAAAATAATTGAACTTATCTCTTAAGTTTAAATTTTTTGGGTAAAGTAGTGCTCCAATATGTTATATTAACCATAACTATGAGTTATCTTCCTTAAAAATGAATCGAGGTAACTTCTTAATTCTTAAGTGTACCACTGGTCGAGAATGGTATAGATCAGTTGGCCAAATAGATTATACTGAGTTCTAACTTACACCATCTTTTTTGTCAATGTAGGTTTACTATTGTAACTTTTTCTTCCACACGGTTTGAAAGTATATGACTATAAAGGTTTATGGATTATCAGGTGCTGGTAGATAGTAGATGCCTCATTCCTTTGGCTTCCAAATGTTGAATTTATTTAATATAGTTGTGTGATTGTGACTTATAGATCACAGAACAAAGCAGAACTTCCTATGTACACTGTCTCGTATGATATTTAAAAAAAAAAAATATGTTTTCTCTCTCATGCACACACCTTCCTCTCACATTCATGATAATCTCATTATTAATTTAATTAGTAAAATCTATTAGGAATGTAAGAGAAGGGAGCACCATATCAACTTACTCAGGCATACATGCACATTTGAGTTTGGATTTTCCATATAGTATTGGGAAATGAGGCCATTGGAAACACCGCTACAAAGCTTTTGATATGAACTTTACTACTTACCTTAAAATAAATTGTACTTAAGTAATTAAAATAAAGGACCTTTTTTTTTTTTTTCTTTTTCTTTGGGGATATTACCACGTGCTAACGAAATAATAAAACAAATTACTCATGCCTGCCTAAACACAAAACTTTAGTGGTAATTTATTCTAGACAAGAGAAGCACAAAAACAGAATTCATTATGGAACAAAAATAAATCAATTCGATGAACCCTCTTATCATACTAAAAATAATAATGATACATCAACGCTGCCCTTGTAAAATACTGTGAGAAAAACTAACATAAGACCATATTATATACATCAGGATTACCAAAAATATTATATACATCAGCTTCTCAAAACAATAGCTAGTCCTCCACAACACATACCATCGGAGAGTGATGGTAACAATTAACTAACATGCCAACTGGTGTATGCACTTAGGACTCCCGAAGTAGATTGAAGGGTCTGTTTGGCATTGCCATTTTGTGGAGAAGAAAGAGTAATTTTATATTCAAACCCAAAAACAAATAGCAGCTTGGCTTTGCATTTTTAAAATTAGGGGGAAAAATACAAAAAACCAAAGCAACTCATGGTATCCTTTATTTTTCTTTTTCTTTTTTCAAAATTTTCCAGAAAATTGTGTTTTCTTTCACAGCAACAACATTTTGCAAAGATTTTATCAAAGGCTTTAATTGCAATTTTTTTTTTTTTTTTAAGTTCTCAAAACACAACTTCTGAAATTGCTATTTTTTCAAAATACAAAGCGTTCAAAAGGCCTTACCAAACAGAGAGAATATAATTCTACTTCAAGAGTCCTAACAAAAAAATAAAATAAAATAAGTGGTTTTCAAAACACAGGTTTCTTGTTCCCTTGTCTGTCAATTAGTCTTTAAACTCTGTTCTGTTGTGTTGTCTCAGTTGTACTTTGTGTAGTGCGTGTTGTAATCAGCACATAGACATCAAAGCCTGAATTTTTTTCTCTCCCCCTACTGAAAAGTGGGGGTTTCCTTAATGCTCTCCAATTGCTCTATCGAAAAATATTCCCCCAAGCCCCGCCTCTCACCTCGGTACTGCATATACCATTAGTAGTCAATACAAGGCATAACTGTCAAATATTCAATAAGTTTCACAAGATAGATAAATAGAGCCAAATTAGTTCACTAGTATCCTATTCAACCAATGAAAACATACATCCACCAAAGAAAATTGGAATAAACAAGCCTGCTCTCTAATTTGCACCAGTAAAGAGATAAAACCAATAAATATCAGTTTGCTTATGAGGAGGGCGTTATAAAGATAATGTCAACACTCAACACTGAAGAAGATTTATCTGATCACTTTGATTCAGAAATCAAAGGGCAGACCCAAGCTAGAGTTATCAATGTCCTAAGTTTGGGTCACTTCAAAATTGGTATGTCCAAAATTGCCCAGTGCAACCTGCCCCTTAAGGGGTTAGGAAACCTAAACCAGAGCCAGTAATAAACATGGTAATAAAACTAACTTTATATTCCTAAATAACTCAAACGATGAAAGTAAAGTCACAAATGAGTTGATTATTCATGGCTGGTTGGGGAGCCAAACTTTGATGCAATCCCTTCACTTTGGGCCCCCAAAACTCATCCTAAAACATAAACACCTAAACAACATAAGTTCATAACAGGCAAAGAAGGGCAGATTGGCTGGGCAAGTCTGGTCTGAATTTGCAGGCATTCTTTCTAAATTCAAGGGTATGATAACAAGCTCAACTTAAAAATAAAAATAAAACTACGAACGAATTCCACGTGTTCAATAACTGACTAACAGGATGTGATTTACCTATAACCCCATCCCACATGATTTCATCCAAGCAAAAACAACATATTGATGAATTTGATGAGCTGCTGAATTGGCTTATATATTGGAGTGCTGACAAGTTGTTTCTCGACTGCTTCTCAACAAGTTACTTCAGGTGAACTCAAAGGGGCTGTTTTACTAGAACTTTGACAGTTTGATCTTAAAATGCCCTCTTTCTTCTATGCAATCAGTTCAGAAGGGGCGAAACCAGCCTATATATTGGGCTGGGTTGGAATCTCAGGGGTGGATCAGCTATTAGGATTGCATTGTTGTGTACATACAAAACAATTTTAAATCCCATACATCATACAAATGTTGAGATATCAACCCAACTTGTAAATTGAGTGCATTTAGGTGACTTTCAAAAACACGTTACTAAAAACGAGAAGTTACCAAGATTCATAACAAGTGTTGGAAAAATCAATGCATCATCAGTTCCATATTATGAGTTCTAATAATATAACGCTTTAAAAAGAAATATACCTGGATATATAAAAATAATCATGGCACCATTTCTTCAATCAAGGATAGAATGTAGGATCAAAGTGCTTTTCTGAACCTACACACACACACACACACAATTTCTAAAATTCAAGAACTTTTTGAAAATAAAAACCAAACCATGTATTCAATTCTCCTTAATGCTGCTATAGATGCACAATTGAATGTCAGAACTACTATTCTTAATCTGGCTGTGACAAATGGATACCTTCATAAGATAGATTAAGCATATGCAGCACCCTGAAATTACTTCTCCTTTCAAAACTCAAATCCTTAAATGGGACATGAGATGCAGAACTAGACACTAATACAATACTTGCATCATCTCACATAATAAATGGGGTCAATATTAAATTGAATGATGTGTGTTATTGCAATTTTACAAGAACCCATTATTCAAAATGTTAGTTATGTTTCATTATGTAAATCAAAAAGAATCTAATCCTTACAGTTACACATTCCTATCAACAACAAATTTGTATTATTTGAGGACCAAGTGATGCATATTTGAAATTAATATTTGATGGTCTTTTTTTTTTTTTTTTTTTTTTTTTTTAAATCCCATTTTGGTAAGTGATTTATGGCATGGGTTGGTGTAGTGTAGTAGTGTGAGTTTGTTGTAATAAGAATAAAATCAGCGCATAGACATCAAAATTCGAATTTTCTTATCTCTGACCCCCATCTGAAAAGTGGGGGTTTCCTTAATTCTATCCAATTGCTGCGCGACCTTTTTCTGAACAAGATCAAGCGAGTTGAAGAGCCTCTGAGCAGGTGTTAGGGATGATGATTTTGAATTTGAATTTGATTTCATCTTATCTCTATTGATAATGGAGTGAATGATGTGGATTAGATTCTGAAGCACTACAGCATCATCAGTTGTGTACGGCACCCGAAACCGGAACCGATCAGCACAAGAGATTGGAGAGATGGACAAGTTAGGGTTCATGATTTTAGGAGCATTGTGTGGAGTAAATGGAGTCCCAATTTGAATTTGTTGTTCTCGAGATGAGAAAAACGAAACGGGAATAACACTGACAGGACTCTTCGGACTCCCAATTTGTTGTTGTTCTTCTTCTTGAGAAGGAGAAGAATAAATGAAAAAGGAAGCAGGAGTCCCACTGAATCGAGAAGCCATGGATGAATATCAATTCAAACCTAGAGAGAGAAGAGAGAGAGAGAGAGAGTCGGTTGAAGAATGCGTGGAAGGAGATCAAGTAATGAGTGTAGAAAAAAAGGCTGGGGAGGTAGGAGTGAGAGTGGCTTATAAAGGGGCTCAAGGCGGTTTACGGTTAGCGTTTGCGTTAAGCTAGCGCGTTATGCTTAAACGCTACCCTTTTTTGCTTCTTTTTTTTTTTTTTAAATCCGTGTTCTGCAACTTTCATTTTTTTTTTTTCCCAAAAATTATATATATATATATATATAACTAATATTTTTCTAGATTCTAAAATAGTTAAATAAATTCTACACCAGTTTTCAATTAATTAAAATTTAAAAATGCATACAAGTGTTGTGCGTACTAAAAAAATGTGAAATTTTATGAAGTTCACAAATAGTCTCAAGATTATAGGGTTTAAGGGTTTTTGTGTTTTTCCTGAAATTTTCGGTTGTAATTTGGAATAGAAAATTAATAAATAAAATTATTATGATATGAAAATTTTTAAGACCTACAAATTGATGTGGCATTATATTAGAAAATAAACTAAAAGTCAAATGTTTTCGATTATATATATATATATATATATAAAAGATTAGACAGAGAAACCAAAGATTTTCAAATTTCACAATTTCATAATGAATTGAACACTCAAACAGTGAAACAAGAAGCATCTCATTATTGACCTAAAGAACGATGAGTAATAACCTCGTTTATCACAATACCCCATTCCTTAAAAAAAATTACAAACCCAAAAGGGTAGCATTGCTTATTACAGTGTTGCATCATTGTTGCATTTATGAGTCCATCAGTCTTCTTCACACAGAGAGAGAGAGAGAGAGAGAGAGAGAGAGATCCTTTAATCCAAATATCCTTCGATTGAAGATGTTAATATCAATGGGCTATTCTTTGATCCTGTTATTTTCTTTCATTTTCATATAATAATAAAATAATAAAAAATTTACTACCAGATACAAGTTGGATCATTTGTAACCGTACTTGTTTCAAACACAAGTACTTTGCCATTTTTAGGCATACCTGTGCAACCTAGCAGGATTGATAAAAATTAATTGGAGTGGACGAAAAGACATAAATTGGAATGCAAAAAACTTTTGAAAGTTTTGGAAAGAAAATCTAATTTTATGGATAAAAACAATATCTTTAGCCCTTTTGCTTTTACAACCTTTCTCACCACTTCCAGAGATTAAGTTGGTAGTTGGAGACATCATTTTTACATTAGTCTATCATAAACACAACTTTTGTTATGCTTCATACATAAAAGACCAAGTCAACCATTGTCGAAAAATCAAAAAAGCACGGTGCTAAAATAAATGATAGAGGTACATTGACTTCTCACATACATAATTCATTAAACGCCTTTAAATGCAGTTGTTATCTCCTGATTATTGGCTTGAGTTGAATTCAATTTCTCAACATCAAGATCATTGAAAAATAAACTCAAAGACAAAATAGAAATGTTATCAGAGCATGTGTTTATGTTGTTGACCCGTTGTGCTCCTAGTGGAAGCCGTGGGTCTGTACTCATGTATCTAAAGATTTCACAACTTTGGACAGTTTATAGTGAACTTCTAACCTGATTTACCAAAATAAAACTGGTGAAAAAAAAATCAGAGAAATACCTTCTAGTTGTTGAGAATGTTCCAACGCACCAAGAGTGCTAAATGTGCAGCATTTTGTCAAAAATGGTGTTTTTTTATGGCAATTTATACATGAACACAAAGGGGTTTCAATATCTGTACTGTCAAGTGTCAAGCCAGAATGGAATAAATCCAATTTCTTACTGTGATTTTATGTGAGATCTAGGAGTATGAGTGATCTAGTATGTACCACTCATACTCCTAGATCTCACATAACGGTCAGCTAAGCTCACATAACAGTTAGAAGCAAGAAAAACTATGTCCCCGGTTTATCATGACTCAACAGCTAGCTGACTGGTAATAAAGGTGCTTGCTGAAAAATATTACTAGGGAATTATTAAATGTACAGTGGAATTATTCAACAATGTATGTTTTTTCGCCAGAAAATTTTTATTAGTCCTTAACAAAAGATAGCGTACTCATAATTTTATGATTTACATCTCTATCACCTTTTACTAGTGAATTACATCAGTCCTAGGCACCAATCACTAACTTCTAACCATGCAATAAAAAACACTCATTGAAGAACAGAATAAAGAGGGGAAAAGTGGGGAAGGGATGATACAAAGACATTAATTTTGAACAATGTTAGATCCATTCCTTTGGATTGATGCAGGCATCTAATAATTTCCACTCTTCAGTTCCATTTTCTGGTTTCTGCAAACATCAAACAACAAAACCATCCCCGCATTATGATTCAAGGATATTCCACTTTATAGCATTATTGTACAAGAAGTATTCATTCAGAAGATCCGAAAAGCTTACATGGTCATATTCCCACCGAGCTGTTAGTGGGAGAGAAACAAGAATACTCTCAATTCGACCTCCTGTCTTTAGTCCAAATGTTGTACCACGATCATAAACCTTTGTTAATAAGAAAACATGTTAACAAGGCCTCATAACAATAGGGGAAAAAAAAAGGAGTTAACAGATGTTTAACGTTTAATAATATCTTTAGAGACAGCTTTGGTACCAAATTGAATTCTACATAACGCCCTCTTCGCAATTGCTGCCATGCCTTGTGCTGGTCTGTGAATGGCGTATCCTTTCTTTTTTCTATGATTGGTATGTAAGCAGGAACCACAGAATTGGCACATTCTACAAATTGACAATAGATGTGAGCATGAAGAGAATTGAAGTGCCACAAATCTAAAGAGTTCTTATTGAAAAACACATGATAAGACATCAATTCTATATTCTCAAGCAATTACCAGTGGCAAAGGAAAGAAGCATCTCTTGATCATAGTCATTTAGATCATCAAAAAATATTCCCCCAAGCCCCCGCCTCTCACCTCGGTGCTGCATATACCATTAGTAATACAGGGTAGAAAATTCAATACATTTCACATGTAATATATATAGAGCCAAGGTAGTTATAACAGATCACTTCTATCCTATTCAGCCAATGAAAGTATCAACAACCAAAGAATACTGGAGAGAACAAGCCAGCTCTCTGATTTGCACCAGTAAAGAGATAAAAACCAATAAACATCGCTCTGTAGATGAGGTGAGTGATATAAAGATAATGTCAACACTGAAGAAGAGAGTTTCGCTGATCATTTTGATTTTGAAATCAAGTGGCAGACCTAGCAAGATTTATCAATGTCCAAAGTTCAGGTCACTTTGGTATGTCCAAAATTGCCCAGTACAACCTGCCCCATAAAGGGTTAGGAAACCTGACCCAGAGCCAGTAATAACAAGGAAATAAAACTCACTTTAAATTACTAAATAACTCAAAAGATGAAAGTGAAGTCGCAAATGAGTTAAAATCCATGGCTGGTTAGGGAGTTAAAAAATTTGATGCATTTCCTTCACATTGGACCCCAAAAATTCATCCCAACACACAAACACCCAAAAAATAAGAGTTCATAACAGGCAAAGAAGGGAAGGTTGGCAAAGAATGCATTTCCTTCACATTCTTTCCAACAACAACAACTATGAAGGAATTCCATATAGTGTTCAATAACTAACATACAAAATGTGATTTACCTATAACCCATCCCACATGTTTCCTACCAACTTGTTCCTCCACTTTTTCTCAACAAGTTACTTCAGATGAACTCAAAGGGGTTGTTTTACTAGAACTTTGACAGTTTGAACTTAAAATGGTCTCTCCCTTCCATGCAATCAAGAAATATGGGGGAAAAACAGCCCATATATTAGGCTGGGTTGGATTCTCGCAGGCAGGTCTAACTGTAAGGATTACATTTTTGTGTACAACTTGTTGACGTACGAAACAGTTTTAAATCCCATACTTCATACAAATGTTGAGATATGAGGTGCATTTAGGTGACATACAAAAACACATGTTGCTAGAAATGAAAAGTTACCCAGATTCATAACAAGTGTTGGAAAAATCAATGCATCATCAGCTCCACATTATAAGTTTTAATAATAATAAGCTTTAAAAGGAAATATACCTTAATATAGAAATAATCATCGCACCATTTCTTAAATCGAGGATAGAATGTTGGATCAAATTTGTCACAAGCACTTTTTTGAACCTACAGAAGAAGGTCAATATCAGTATGTCTAAACGCATTAGTGTCTATCACACAAAATTTCTACAATTTAAGATCTTTTTATCTTTGATAAGTTAAAATTTAAGAAATTTTTGAAGATACAAATGAAACCGTGCATTCAATTCTTCTTAAGGCTGCTATAGATGCACAATTGAATGTCAGAACTACTATTCTTAATCTGGAGGTGACAAATGGACACCTTAAGAAAATGATGAATTAAGCATATGCAGAAGCCCCAATTTATTTCTCCTTTCGATTCTACTCATTTATTCTGGAGAACTAGCCTATTTCTCATATAAACCAGAAAAAGAAGAAGAAAAAAATCCCATTCCAGTTCATTCCAAAGAGACAAACTGTGTTTTGAGCCTATGCAAGGAAGCACAGTGAAAGAAGCAACTCAAATTTTTGGAACCTATCATTATGAATAACATGATTTGTTTATAAGAGAAAGAAAGCTGATCAATATTTCAAATAAAGGAAATGATTCAATGTCAGATGCCTAAAGCAAATACCGAATGGAAATGCTTGACATCCTCTTCAAATATGTAAGCAGGTGTCAAATCGGTTCCTCCACCAAACCACCACTGTCTTGGTGCTCCAGGAGCATCTGCATGAATCAACAGTGAAACATCAATACACAAATGCAAACGATCATACTTTATATATATATATATATATAGGCAAATAATGGGGTAAGAGGAAGTTGAGATTAAAACCACAGACATCGGGCATCAAAGAGGATGCCTTGGTTGCCAATTTTCAATTATGGGACATGAGGTGAAGAATTAGTCACTGATAGTTGCTTTCTTTGGTACCATATGTATAATAAAAATTAATTATTAAAAAAAAAACTATATGTATAATAAAAATATCTTGGACAATAAATCTATCAATAATAAAGAGAAGGATAAGAGTTATATGTGTTGTTGTAATTTTTGAAGAACTCATTATTCAGTTGACATCTGAATTATAATGTTAATTATGTTTCATGTAAATCAAAAGACTCTGATCCTTGCAGCCATCTTTCAAAGCTTAAAAAGGATGTCCTAAATTCCTACCAATAAGTTCATATTATCTGAGGATTAAGACAACCCAACCCAATGCAAGAAATAACAAGAAAGAAATTATCATAAGCAAAAGAGTACTGAAATATAATAGACTCCATGTTAGATCTCCACAAAGTGATATATATTTGAAATTAACATTCACTAAGTCATTGAACAGATAAAGTATACTCTAAGACAATCAAATTCTAATTCTTGACATCCAAAAGGCCAGAAAACCAGAAAAACATGCTCAATGAAGCTTTCTTTTTTCTTTTCTTTTCTTTTTTTAATAGTTCCGATGATAGAATTTGAAACCTATGGCTTGTGTTCTATGATGATTGCTCTTTAGCATCAAGCCAAGATGCCAAATGAGTTTCTTTTTTGGTGTAGGCAAGATTTGAACCCAATACTGTATTCGACAACAAAAGACTTTACCAATTAAGCTAAATCAAAACCCACATAGTCAATGCAGCATTTTTAACAGAAATATCCTGGGGAGTCTTCTTTGCTTCTTCTTCTTCTTCTTCTTCTCCTTTTTTTTGGTTGAAAATAAGTATTCTAGTTTAAATTGTGGTAATTCAGTGCAATACTCTATACCCAAGCAAGAACTTGTTACTAACCAAAGCACATTAATAGCATCAAAAGCTATGAAACCAACAGAAAACACATAGTGGTAGAGCCAGGCAATTGGTTCATAACAGACACATAAACATTGGCTTATGTTTCTAAAATTCCATACACAACATGTTCCATTCTGAGAAATCAAAAAAAAGCAAGCATTGAATGGGTACCTTTAGGAGCATCAGTCTCAAAATATCGATAATTAAAATGCAATGTGGGCGCAAATGGGTTCTTTGGATGCAACACCTGAAACACCACCACAACAAACACATTACACACATTATTGTACAATTTGGTTAAAAAAAAAAAAAAAATTCACAATCAAAAGCAGAGAAAAGAGTGAATTTACGGAGCTAATTCCGGCAGCAAAGAACGGAACGGGGCCCGGCTTCAGCTCGGCGGTGGCGGTGGCGGCACGGTAAGCCTCCGGCGGCATAACCCCGTAAACGACAGAAACATTAACCCCAGCTTTCTCCCAAACGGCACCGTCTTGAAGAACTCGACTTATGCCTCCGCCGCCTCCGGGCCTCGACCACACATCTTCCTTAAACTTAGCTCCGCCGTCGGCGGCTTCGATAGCTTTGCACACACTGTCCTGTGCTTTCCTTATCATTTTCTCGAACCGGGATCGGACGGTGGAGGATGAGGATGATGATGATGGGGAATCATGGTCGTCGGATTCGCGGAGGAATGTGTTGGGTCGTTCGGTTTCTGGGATTTCTTTTTCGATGGAAACTGCGGATCGAATTGTTGTTGTTGTTGTTGTTTTCGAGAGTGTGAGATTGCGGGGTTGGGTTTTGGAGAAATTGAAGGAGAGTTTGGTGGTGGGTTTTGATTTTGGTGAGGTTGAGGTGAGAGGGAAAAGTGTGAAGTAGGAGGATGAAGATGAAGATGAGACAATGGCGCTTGCTGTTGTTGGTGGTGACATTGGTTTGGTTTGGTTTGGTTTGAATCAGATTTTGGTGTAGGAAAATGAATATATATTATCTGAAGAAGATATAGTAGAGTGTGATGAAGAAATTTATTGAAGAGAGAGAGAGTTGGGATGATATATACGATATGATAAACAGTACTGTGGTGATGTTGTGGATGGATGGACTGACTTTTTCCCGAGTTTGTTCTTTTTAAGTAAGACTTCAAAAACAACAGGCTGGCCGTTTACCGGCAACATGGAGTGAGTAAAAACCCATTAACTTCTAGAATTCTACCGCCACCTACGCCCACCGTATCATTTACCGTTGACCTTGCCTTCTTTTTTCTTTTTTCTTTTTTTTCAGAGGCTTTCCCAGGAGATTCAACATTTTTTTTTTGGGTCAAATATACCACTGCACACTCTAAGTTTAAAGTTAAGTAGGGCAAAATTTGAGGATAATATGGTAAAGATATATTTTAAAACATTGATATAAAATAAGAATAGTATTAAGTTGGTTTTCAATCGCTTCATCTTTACACTTTTTTTTTAGAGGCTAAATGCAACTTACTTACCTATAATTTGGCTGAAATTTAAGTTAGTTACTCATAATTTGAAATTTGGCACTTTACCTTAATTGAGATTCCATAACCAACTTCTATTAAAAAATGGGCTAAATAAGTATTTTTGCTATGTTTTATGCTCCTCTTAAAACATACAAAACACAAAAGAATAAGAGAAAATAAGATCAAAAAGTGAGGGTTTTGTAAAAATTAAGAACAAACATTACCACCATCATAGGAGCTTCCACTATAAAACCCTCACTTTTTGATCTTATTTTCTCTTATTCTTTTATGTTTTGTATGTTTTGAGAGGGGAGAGAAATAAAAGAGAGCAAAAATACATATTTAGCCTAATTTTTTAACAGAAGTGGTTTAATTGAGCTAACTAGGAATGACAATTTTTACCCGACTCACGGGTACCCGACTCAACCCAACCCTAATGGCCCGGATTTTACCTGACCCATGAAACAGTAAGGTCAAGTTTGGGTTTAAAAAATAAAACCCGAAGCGGGTTCGGGTCAAGTGTAGGTTTTAGTGGTACCCAGACCCAGACCCGACCCACTTAAAAGCAAAATTACCAAAATACCTATATATATATACCCTAATTTCCCTAACATCTTCCCTCACTCTCTTTAATCGCCCCCCATCTCCCTTCCTTCTCCTTACATACTCTCACTCACCCTAACTCTCATTCAACCTCACTGCCTCAACCCAGCTGCCCCCCACGGCCCCACCCTTACCCTCACTCACTTAGTCACTCTCACTATCATCCCTGCATCACCATTGCAGGTCATAACCCCATTCGTTCCCTCACTGCCGGCCATACCCCTCAAGCCCTCCCTCATCCATGCATCATTGCCAGCCCTCCTCAAGGCCCCACTCAGCCCCATGGCCTCGCTCCCTCCTCCATGTGTCTCCACCTTGTTCTCCATTTTTTTTTTCCTAGGTTCATTTTGTCTCAATCTTCTGAGTTTGTGTTTGTATTTGTGATTTCAATGTTTGTGTTAGGATTTGTGTTTATGTTTGTGATTTTGAAAGGGAAAATCATAAATCTAAAATTTTTGTGTTTGTGATTTCTATGTAAGTGTTAGGTTTTGTGTTTGGTTTGTGATTTTGAAAAGGAAAATCATAAATTTGAAATTTGTGTTTGTGATTTCTGTATTTGTGTTTGTGTTTGGGTTAGGATGTGTTTGTGATTTTGGGTCGGGCATGATGGGACAGGGCTTGCAGGGCTCATAGGGCCCGTTGGGGTAGGTTTGAGTTTTTTTTAAAAACCTGTTTATTAAACGGGGCAGGTTCAGGTAATGGGAGTGGGCCCGCTGGATGGGTTCGAGAATAAAGAAACCCGCTCCGAACCTGATCTGTTGCCATTCCTAAAGCTAACCTCAAGTGAGTAAAATGTCAAATTTCAAACTACGGGTAGGCAACTTAAATTTCGGTCAAACCACATGTGGGTAAATTGTAATTAGCTTTTTTTTTTTAATTGGCTGCATGCAATTTTATTTTCTAAACAGCTATCTATTTCTTTTTCTTTTTTCTTTTTTAAATACTCACCTTAAAACCCCACATTGCCTTGTCATCCACTTTTTACTACTTATCAAAAAAAATTTAAGAGACAAGTTTTTTTTTTTTCTAAACATTTTTAAAAAAAAACCACCTATCAATTATCATGTACATGTTATTCTCACAACTTCCCATGATTATTTGCTATAGAAATTACAACAAAAAAAATTGTGATAATTTTAAAAGTACTTCTGACAAAAAGAAGAAGGTACTCTATGAGAAAAAAGAGGTAGATTATGTCCAATAAAGAAAAGAAAAGAAAAAATAATAATAAAGAAATAAAATCTAACAATTTTTTGGGCAACTGCCTGAAATTTAATGATTATTTTACTACGTGAGTTTTAGGACTTTTGGATTTTATTTTTGTTCGTATCTTTTTGTTGTTGTTAGGTTTGCTTCTTCTTTCTATTTTACAACATTGATGTTATAAAAATTCATCTTCAAAGCCTTTTTCAGGTTTTCTTTCTTGGAGAATTTTTCATCCATATTTTAGCATATGTTTTACTAGTTGAAAATTATTAATCATTAGAAGAAAAAGATAGAAGAGCTTCTAAGCATGTGTATGAATGCGATCTCGAGGCTAGTTTTTTATTTATTATTATTGTTTTTTTTTTTATTAGATAATGAATCCTTCAATTTTAAAACCAAAATAAATTTAAATCTTTCAATTGAATTATCAAATTCCCTTAAACTTTAAAATAAAATAAATAAATAAAGCAACAAAGTAAAAGACATTTTTTTCCCTTCGAATTTGGACACGCTATAATCCATTTTGTGTTTTTGTTTTTAAGAAAAAAGGTGAAGAGATAATAATATTACACACCAATTAGAGGTTGCACATTAGTGTGATGGCAAGTATCTTCTATCAAAAGTGATGCATTGCTGGTTTGAGTCCAAAGCATAATGCTACCTACCATAATCTATCTTAAAACCCGTAAAAAAAAAAGAGTTTTATACACTAAATATAACCTTTCACACACAAGTCAATTTCAAAGCGTGCATAAATTAAAACAAAATGTTGATTCAACAAAACTCTACAAACAAATACTTGTTGGGTGTGATTTAACCACCTTAATGTGATATAAAGTGTTTGTTGGAGAATGATTTATCTAACTTCTAAATAAAATAAGCTAGATGAATTTTTGGCTAAAATTTTAGTAGTAAAAATAATAATAATGAAATAGAGTATAACCCACAAGACTTAAAAAAATTTTATGGACCAAAACATTACCGGCCTATGGAGCACTTTAAGCTAGCTGAAAAAATTAAAATATTAATATTAAAAAAAAAAAAAAAAACTCTTTTTTGGGGATCTACAAACAATACATGATTTAAGAAGAAACTAACTTTTAAAATTATACTTTATCACCCTAAATTATATTCTTAATTACACTTTGCATCCTAAACTTTTCGAATGCACGTTTTGCACCCTATACAATAATAATTGTTACACTTTGCACCCAACATCAAATTTGCTATTAACATAATGTAAAAATATGGTATCATGTGAAAAGACTTAATTGTCTCTCTTAATTATACTTTGCATCTTAAATTTTGAATTTCTATCCAAGTTAAAAATAAACTTAATGTCAATGTGCAAAGTGTAACAAATGTGATAGTTTAGGGAACAAAATATGCATTTGAAAAATTTAAGATGCAAAGTATAATATGAGGCATAGTTTAGAGTGATTAAATGTAATTTCCCTTAACTTTTAATAAGTAGACAAACGCACACAAAATGTTGTCCTCCTATCATCTATACTACTATTTAAGGGGTTTCACCTGTTTGAGATTCTCATTTTTTTTGTTAAAAATGCTCCTACACTTCTATATTTAAGTAGAGACAAAATTAAAAGACAATCTTGTAAAAATACAACTTTAATTTCCACTAAAACGTTGTCTAAAAAATAAAGTCACTCTCTTATTGATTTTCAAATTGTTTTATCCATTTATAAATTAGATTTTCAAAATAAAAATTATATATAAAAAATAAAGACATAGGTTTTTTTTTTTTTTTTTGGGCTATAAAATAGAACCATTAAACCCAACACTTTCACCTTCTTCTTTTTTTAAAGAAAAATTATGACACTAGACCAAAAAAATAAATTTTATGGCAAGCACAAAGCGCATGTGACGAGGCTAGTCCCAATTTGAGAATTTCAACTCTTGAAAATTGAGCACACCTACCCAACACGATTCGGGCACGTCCAAAATTGATCATATGTCTACATTGTGTTCACTACAATTGACAAAACACTAGATTGACTACAATCACTTGGCCTATGCTATAAGAAGTTTAATCAAAGGGCACGACCTATGGAGATATGTCATTGGAGAAGTTATGCAATCTACCTTCAACAAACATTATGATGACCAGTATAGTGAGATATGTCCTTAGTAGAACGTTGCTACGATGGTTTGAGACTACATATGACATATAGAACTTCTTGGCACTGCATTATCAGGTAATTGATCTTTCTTATCAATATTAATATATACCATTCTTCATCGTATGCAACAAGAAAAATGGTATTTTATTGCTGAGTTTTCGTAAATATCTGATGTTTGGGATCAGCTTGCTTATTTCGAGGTAGAATGGTATAATTCCAAAGATGTCGAGAGATTTCTACAGTATTATGATGCTAATCATCTAACACAATTTTGAGGTAGAATGGGATAATTCTGAAGATGTCGAGAGATTCCTCCAGTATTTTATTATGATGCTTATCACCTAACACAATATTTTTATTTTTTTTTTGAGTGGCACTTGATTGATGAGTACGAATTTGTTAGAACATTCATCTTACATTGTGATCCAACTTCCTACACATGATAGTGAAATCCAGGAGTTGATATCTGAACTCTGAAGAAACATACAAAAGGCAGTTCCTGTACAGCAATGGCTTCTTTGGTTCCATCCTTCTCAACTGATTGAACTCCAACTCATGGCAGTTTCTCTGCTCCTGGAAATTCAGTTGTCTACTATCATCTTCGCAAAAAGAGTTATATCACTCAGAACTCATTGCTCTACTGCTGCCACTACACCTACTCATTTCACATTTAATACGGTTGATCTGGAGACACTCTTCAACCAAGATGTATTTCACCATAATATCCATTCATTTTTTACTCTTTCAACCACTTCCAAGTAATTTTCATTGGCTTATTGATACCACATGCTATAATCATAAGACTTCTAATCTGTCTCTTTTTTTCTCACAAGTTATTTTCCTGTCAAATTCCTCCTATTCACATTGTAAATGGATCTACTAAGTCTATCAGTGATTCTAAAGCTACCACAAATTATAACTTTCTAACACTTTCATGTTCTTAGTCTTGCTCATAACTTACTACTTGTTGGTCAATTATGTGAACTTGCAATTACTCTCTTCTTTTTTAAACATGGTTTTGCTATGAAAGATCTTCACACTGGGAAGACCATTGGGGTAGGTTATAAACTATAACGTTGGTTTAAGCTTTCCCCTCAATGTTTTTTTTCCAATGTTTGTAACAATAATATCAAAGCTAGGTCAGTGTCTTTCACTTTGGATAATGCATTCTTCCCTACTGTCCATGGGGGAAGAGGTAAATCTTTGAGTGTTTAGATGAGACTATAGCCCATGACGCCAACATACCACATGCAAAAGAGGTCCTACATGACACGTTCTCTCTTGCTGCCCGTAGGGGGTAGAGGCAAAACCTTGAGGTTATGAGTGAGGTTGCTGCCCATTGGGCCAAGAAACTACAAACCAGAGAGGACAATATCATGCCAATTGTGAGTGGATGGATCCTCTAACCTGTCTATGTGATAGTATGGTGTCTTTGTGACATTTTGCCTTGTATTAGATTTTCTAGCTTTGAAATTGTAATGTTATTGCTCACAGAATATAGTATGTAATTTCATGGTGGTTATCTTGAGAAACTTTGTGTTGCATCATTTTGATCATTCTTATCCCATTATCAACTAAAATGATCTTGCAAAATTTAGTTGGAAATTCCCAATTTATATCATGTCTTATAAAGTGCACATCATCATGAACCTTGCATTTTCTCCCACTCCTATTAATTATGCCACTTACCAAGCTTTCCACTCATCTCACTCCCTAACAATTTTTCAGATCAGTTAGCTATATCTCAAGCACGGAGCTTCCTTTATTGTTAATGATTGGAGTACTATGTTATGGGAAAGTCATTATTAATGGTTTGTGCTCTAGTCTTGCTAACTTTGTGGAGACAATAGTTAGACTCTTAAGAGTTTCTTAGACTTGGGCTTGGTAGACTTAGATTTGCCATTGAGGTTGTATATTTTAGGGAGGACATTTTAGGGAAGACGGTGGATTTTTGTTGGTTCTTTTGGTGTTTCAGAATATATTTATGTATATTTTGGAGACACATGATTTGTAAATTGTATTGTTTGTAAATGTCTTGTAGAGCTCTAACTTATATTGTAGAGATTTCAATATGTTTATATATTTTTATTATCATGTGGAAAAGGGAAAAAAAAAATCCCCAAGAATTTCTCTTGATGGTTCATTTTCCTCATGCTTTGGATCCTCTTGGGTTTAGGGCATGACAACTTGATTGTAAGAAATTCCTTGAGATTTAAATCTCTAATGCCCTTGTAGGCCTCAATTGATCACAATCTTTATCATTAATTCTAGGTGTCTCAACATTGAAAAAAAGAGTTTTACTTAATTAAAAGGTAATCCAATATTCAACACTATATATATATACATATATAGTAATTGTATATTCCTTATCTATCCGGGAATAGAATTGGAGTCTTATAAATAATATTGTTGCAAAGAATTTGGTGATTTAGCCTTATGTGAGAGCTCAGTCCAAGCCCAAGGTAGTACTCTTGTGAGAGGAGTGGTGTGGTAGTGTTTTGGAGTTAGAAAGATTGCCTTGTGTTAATTAGAAGTTTGTTTATTGTATGTTTGTGTGACTTTGTTTATATTTGTGTTTATGAGATTTCAGGTTTGTGAGCGTTACTTGTGAGAACCTGTATGTTTAGTTTGTAAGGTTTTATTGACATTGATTGTAAATAATTTGTAATCCATATCATGATATTGAATTTTAATTGGCATTGTAGGCATGAAATTGACAAAATCATGTTAAATGTTACATACTGTGTAGATGTTTATTTCTCAGTCGTGTACATTTATGCTTCTGCTAGCTCCCACAATCCAACTACAATTTGATACCCAACTAAATAGACATAAATTTCAAACATTGCCTTCTGTAATATAAGGTTATACAAAACAAAAGTATAAAAGACATCGTCTATAATCAATAAATTAAAGGACATATAAGTAAAGTTTTTATTGTCTTTACAAAATGGACAATATCTTGGGACACACTAAAAACAAAACTGAACAATCAAAATGAGAAGAGCAAAATATATACTAGTTTTATTTAATTGTTTGATTAAATAATTATTAATTAAATTATTTACGATCTGATCATGGTTTGCACCCAATCCACCATAAAGCGAAAAATATTCCAACTGGGTTTTTAAAACGTATAAATGAAACAGACAAGCACACACTAATGTGCTGTGGGAGGAATATAGTTAAGCAAAAAAATTCAGAATGCCACATTTAAACCTTGGACTTAAGCATTGTACAGGATGAAGGTGCAAAACCTAACTTCTTCCCAAGAAGATCAAACTCCCAGAAATGATTCTGCTGCATAATGTTACCAATAATAGAGATGCCAGGCCATTTTATTGAAGTGAACCCAAGACACCTCACACCATCATCAGCATCAATAACATAACTCTTAACTGGTGGCACAAACTGAGCCCCATCAGCAAAATGAAATGCCAACTTTGGCACAAGGCTCTCCTTAAATCCTGTGGCATTAAAACAATAGTTCAATTCCTCAATGTCGATGTCTAACTTTTGAAAATTCTTTAGGTGGGGATCTAAAGCGGCAATGACAGGTTTGTATGCAAGTTCTGGTAGAGCAGTCAAGCTTGTACCAGAATCAATAATGACTCCACCATTGCCTTCAATGTCCCATACTTCTGATGGGATTTTAAGCATTGTCCCACCTATTGAGATACCAGCAACATTCACAGCATAAAATGGATTTATGACTCCTAGGATGAGCTTTGTGTATTGCATGCTATGCAATTTTGAACCTTTACTTTTGTGGCCAAAGCTTAGGTAGTTGGCAAAGTTACTTGGGCTCAAGTGATCAACCAGACAATATGAGAACATATATCCAAACTCTTTTGCCACCCTTACGGCAAAAGAATGCTTGCTGTAGCCTAAGCCCATGACTCCATCAAATGCATGAACAGTTCCTTCATTTATTTGGCTACACCCAATCAAGACATTGTGAAGTTTCTTCTTTCGGTGCTTGTGAAGCCCAAGCCCCACTGTAACAGTCTCATTGGCAAAGATCCCCAGAGCTTTTGAACCATCTGCATATCTATCACAAACATTAGGAATGAATAAAAAACTATGTAACGTCGTAAAGTTCATTATTCTTATGTTTCAAATTCCAAAACTCATTCATGTCTAAGAGTGAGAACTAATTAATTATGCCCAACTCAGTGAGTATTATTTTTAAATTAAAATTCAATTGTTAAAACTTGGCTCTGTTTATAAAGAAGACCAGACTATATCAATGAGGATATCATAATTCAAACGAAGACAACTTATGGAATGCTAGAAGTTGGATTTTTTAGATGTGATATCAACTTAATTATTGTGACATCAAATGATTTCCACTAAGTAGTTTCGTATGAGGTTAGTAAGTCAAGAAGTGAATCAATGTAAATTAAGAAGTCGGCTTTATTTTCATTTTGAGAAATAAGGTTAGTAATTTTGAAATGAATTTACAGCAAAACTTCGTTATCAATAAACATGGATCAATGATGTATAGACTGTATGTTAGACACCCGCTTATTTTTTAAATATATATATATATATAAAATAAATAAAATAAAAACTCTTATTTGCTTAAATTAAGTATCAAAATGTCAAAATCTCTCAAAGTCCCATGATTCTACAGGGGGAGCATCGGACCATTTTTTTTATTTTATTTTACTGAATAAATGAACCATGCAAGTCTTATTTTGGCCTCTGCATGCCAAATGTAATGCCCTATGGGCAGGGCCGGCTCAAGGCCTAGGCAAGTTAGGCCTAGGCCTAAGCTCCACCAAAAAACAAAATTTTCCTTAGGAAAAATAGCCCCACTTTTCATAGTTAAAGGCAAAATTTTTATAAAATTATATATATTTTCTAAAAGTTGTACATTTTTTTTTATTAGTGATGTACAGATTTTACTATTGGCTTACAAATTGCCATGTTATTAATTACAAAAAACATGATATAAACATTCATTAGTTAAATTGACGAAGTTCATCAATGAGAGACAATATCACATTAATTTTGAACATTTTATAGTGTTTTTAATTAGCGCATTTTTCTTTTTCATTCCTATCAAGACTCTCAAAGTACGAGACCAATAGAACCTAACTCAATTGAAACCCTAAAATATTTCAAAAAGATGTTGCAAATGTGTTAAATCATCAATTATAGATTAATCTCCCCTAATAGTTTGAGACTTTGATTTTTGTAAACTAATATCCTACAAAACCATACACCAAATAATATATATATCTCTCTCTCTTAAAATCAAAATTAAAAATTAAAAATTAGATTACAACTTTATTTAACTATGCATCGTCTTATATCCAAAATAAAGTATCTTTTTCAATCACAATATATTTTTATTACTTTTTATTAATATTTATAATTCAACTATGATATTCAATTCTTTATATGAAATTAACATTAGTCTAGTTGATATTATTTATGTATTTAATGTATCAAATTAACTTTAATTTGATTAGTATTAAATAATTTTGTTTAATTAATATTTACATATTAAAGGCCCCGCATAAATTTTTTGTCTTAGGCCCCAAATTATGTTGGGCCGCCCCTGCCTATGGGCCATGGGCAGTTGTAACTTTGTAACCCTCTTTTCCAATTTCTTATTTGGATATGTCCCTCATCCTTAAAATAATTTTCACTACGCAATGAAATATGTTAATGTTGATATTACAAAAAGAGAAGAAAGAATATGCATCCCATCAATTAAGTATATATACTCTTGAGAGTCTCATGATTAGTCTCACATATTATTACATTTTTGTTTATTGTTTTTGGTCTACCTAGAATCTACCATAATTTGCCAATAAGGCTCTTTTGTTATTTGACTTTGTATAATTATAACCAATAACAACTTACAACCAAGTTTTACCATAACAACTTAAAGCCAAATATATATAAGAGAATTTGTAGATTTTAGTTAGCCCAATATAGAAAGTTTCTAATTAATAAATCTGGATTCGAGTCTTGTCTAAAATTAAAATAATAATAATAATAATAATAATTAATAAAATAAAAAAAACCAAAAAAATAAAAAATTATAAAAAAAAAAAAAAAACTCTTATTTGCTTAAATTAAGTCTCAAAATGTCAAAATCTCTCAAAGTCCCATGATTCTACAGGGGGAGCATCGGACCATTTTTTTTTTTTTTTTCTATTTTACTGAATAAATGAACCATGCAAGTCTTATTTTGGCCTCTGCATGCCTAATGTAATGCCCTATGGGCAGGGCCGGCTCAAGGCCTAGGCCTAAGCCCCACCAAAAAACAAAATTTTCCTTGGGAAAAAAGGTCTTACTTTTCATAGTTAAAGGCTAAATTTTTATAAAATTATATATATTTTCTAAAGGTTGTACATTTTTTTTTATTAGTGATGTACAGATTTTACTATTAGTTTACAAATTGTCGTGTTATTAATTACAAAAAAACATGATATAAACATTCATTAGTTAAATTGATGAAGTTCATCAATGAGAGATGATATCACATTATATTTTGAACATTTTATAGTGCTTTTAATTAGCGCATTTTTCTTTTTCATTTCTATCAAGACTCTCAAAGTACGAGACCAATAGAACCTTAACTCAATTGAAACCCTAATATATTTCAAAAAAATGTTGCAAATGTGTTAAATCATCAATTATAAATTAATCTCCCCTAATAGTTTGAGACTTTGATTTTTGTAAACTAATATCCTACAAAACCATACACCAAATAATATCTATCTCTCTCTCTCTTAAAATCAAAATTAAAAATTAGATTACAACTTTATTTAACTATGCATCGTCTTATATCCAAAATAAAGTATCTTTTTCAATCACAATATATTTTTATTTCTTTTTATTAATATTTATAATTCAACTATGATATTCAATTCTCTATATGAAATTAACATTAGTCTAGTTGATATTATTTATGTATTTAATGTATCAAATTAACCTTAATTTGATTAGTATTCAACTTTATTATTTATGATTTTTTTAATTTGATTTATATTTACATATTAAAAGCCCCACATAAATTTTTTGCCTTAGGCCCCAAATTATGTTGGGCCGCCCCTACCTATGGGCCATGGGTAGTTGTAACTTTGTAACCCTCTTTTCCAATTTCTTATTTGGATATGTCCCTCATCCTGAAAATAATTTTCACTATGCAATGAAATATGTTAATGTTGATATTATGAAAAGAGAAGAAAGAATATGCATCCCATCAATTAAGTATATATTCTCTTGAGAGTCTCATGATTAGTCTCACATATTTTTACATTTTTGTTTATTGTTTTTGATCTACCTAGAATCTACCATATTTTGCCAATAAGGCTCTTTTGTTATTTGACTTGGTATAATTATAACCAATAACAACTTACAACCAAGTTTTACCATAACAACTTAAAGCCAAATATATATAAGAGAATTTGTAGATTTTAGTTAGCCCAATATAGAAAGTTTCTAATTAAGAAATCTGGATTCGAGTCTTGTCTAAAATTAAAATAATAATAATAATAATAATAATAATTAATCAGGAAAAAAAAAAAACAATTGGTATATTATTTTGATCATAAAAAGCAATTATCTTGAAGGAGATGCAATAATTTCAAATCCAGTCATATCAATAAAAGAAACATATACGAGAATTTTGATTTTGTTATGAAGGGTTTTGTGAATGAAAAAGAAAATTATATAGGTTAAGAATATAATATAAGAAGAAGAAGCTTACGAGTATTCGAATTCGCAGGGTGATAATGCTGTAGGACAGTAGTCCATAGAGAAAGATCCTGAGAGATCAAATTTACACAAATCAGAAACGCAAGGAATGGTCTTAAAGGTTGGTGATCGAGAAGCATGGAAGATCCTCCTAGCGGCATCAAAATTGGGACAATTTCCATGGTGGCACACAGGGCTAGGCCTGTAATGGCAATTCATCCAGGTGACATCGCTACCGGTATCAGCTATTAGTACAAACTTTTGTGGAGGGCTTCCAACTCTAAAGGATACAAAGTACTGCCCTGCACCTGTATCAGCAGCTGATCTCATTGGAATATCAACCGGCTGAACGTTATAGTTATTGTTATTGCCATCTTGAAACTCAAAAGCCTTTCTCCTATGGCTGCTGCTCTTCATCAACCTCTGTGATATCATTTGCTGCCTTGCATTGTCGCTATGCACAAGCTGTTTTACGCGTTCAAGCTGGCTCTTTGGGGGTCCTAATGTGGTTCCATTTTTGTAGGCTTGTGGTGCATGTCTATGGAACAACTCGAATTGGGCTGCATCATCATCCGTATTAGCCGAGGCAGAGGCTAAGAAACTAGAAAATAATAAGAATGATTCCAAGAACCAAAGGAGGGACATGCTGAAAATGAAATGATTGAGAAAGATCACCGACCCACGGCGAAGAAGGAAAAATGTGGGGGAGATTGAGAGGCTCCAAGAAACTGAAAAAAACAAACCAAATATGATTAGTAAATTTAGACAACAGCAATGTTCGTTCAGTTTTGATTGAGCAATATTTACGGGAAGTTTTACATTTGGTGACATTAATGTCTAACGCAATTAACAACTTTTATGTTATATTCTTTGCGAGTCATAAATTATTTTACAATATTTTACAAAATATTGATGTAGTCATTTTTACATTTGGTCTACCACTAACATCACATTTTTATTTACCAATAATTATTTGAAAGATGTTAAAGCCACGTCAGGGATTTATAAAAATATTGTAAAATAGTTTGTATTTGTAGCATTACTCGTTCTTTACGGATCTTAAATTCCATGAAATTTATGAGTTGTGATCTGGTGCAATAGTCATGCAATCCCTCTCACAATATTTTAACTTTTTCAAGATTTTTAACTTTTTTTAACTCAATTTTTTTTTTTTTTTTTTTTTTACATTTTAACTTTTTTGATCTAATGGTTACTATTAAAAGTCAACTTTTTAACTTTTGATTTGAACCATTAAAAAGGTATTGGATGGTGCTATGCTATTACACTGAATCTCAATCCAAAATTTATGAAGTCTAAAGTCCCTCAGGACAAATCAAATGATTTGGAAAAGTTTGTTTGAAAATCAATTTGGTCTGGGTTCGAACTTTTTGGGATTTTAACAACACTTTTAAATATATATATATATATACAACACTTGGTTGTATAAATAGCCAAATATAGATTTAACAAGACAAATAAAATATAAATAGTCTAAGTCCCTCAAGACAAATCAAATGATTTTGGCAAAGTTTGTTTGAAAATCAATTTGGTCTGGGTTCGAAATTTTGGGATTTTAACAACACTTTTATATATATATATATATATATAAGAAGGATTTTAACAACACTTGGTTGTATAAATAGCCAAATATAGATTTAACAAGACAATTTTTTTTTTATAATAAAATACTCAACTAGACATGATGAAACATTTTCTCAAACAAAAAATATCGGTAATATTATTTATTTGAAATTACATCTTATACTTAATCATTTTAAACCAACATATTAATAAAATTGAAATATATACATCAAATGGGAAAATTATTTCAACTAATTTTTACATTTATCTACAATACTTTTAGCAATAAGTTTTCAGTTTCAGCAACATAAGCAGTATCCAAACCAACCCTTAAAAGTTGAGATCCAAATTTTCTATCTTGAACGACGACATGGCTGAAATCCAAATCATTCTCTTTTGAAACACCTTTATCCAATCAACCATTTATGAATTTTCACAGATTTTCACATTAATGTTTTTAAATTGAAATTGTATTAATCATGAGAAACTTAGCCTGTACACCGTATGCTATTGGAAAACTATGCTAGTTGTAATGCATTGAAAAATATGAATGGAATTTTCTAAAAAGAAGTAATGAACATTTTACTACAAAGTATTTGGTGAAGCATTAAGCAGCACGAAAGAGATAAATTTTTTCCTTATTTTCTTACTTATTTGGTCTCAAGTGTGTGTGCGTTTTTCTGTTCTTTTCCTTTCTTTTCTAATTGTAAGTATTGCTAATGGCCTATTGTTAGTTGTGTTGTGATATTTGATCCAGCTTAGATTTTTATTAGCTTTTTTCTTGAAAATTTTAGTCGTAATAATTATTTCATATTATCAATTGCAAACAATCATGTATGACAATTCATGGAAGATAACTTGATAGAAATGCTTGGAAGGCGTGCAGATGCTGTTTTTACATAAAATAACAAAATTGGCATCACCTGAAAAAAATAAAAATAAAAAAGATTTTAACTATGTACTCACAAAATTCACACGTCTTCCATATCAAATAAAGAATGACAAAAGATAAATTGCCCAATTGAGACACATAATATACATGGCAAAACCCAGTAAATGATGGGGCACAGAATTTGTCAAATAATGGGGCTTGCTGAGCCTATTGGCTCTAAGAGTTAAAGAGCATCAAACTCTCCTTCAAACCCTGCTCTTCACCAGCCTCTTCATGTTGCTCCCTTGTATGTGCAATTACGGAATTCCCAACAGTAAATCTAACCCTTTTTTATGCATTGAGACCATCTGCCAAGAAGGAAAGGCAAAGTCAAATTATAGAAATTGCTAGTTCATATTTCAGAATGACTAATATAAGCTAGATCAGAGAAAAGCCATAGTTGAGAGTAATTCTGCATGACAACAACATAAGTGACAGAAAATGAATTATTCAGATAGGTTAGTCACACAAACTGGTAATACCAAGCAACAAAAGATGAGAAATGGAAAACACAATAACAAGTAGAGAAGGAAGTGTTTAATTCATTTAGAAAAATGAGATAGTAAAATGAGATTCATTACAACCTCTGAATTTCGTGTGCTGCTCTTAGCATGCACATGCCAATGTCGAAGTTACTAATTATAATGCAACTAATCTATAATAGATATTAGTTACAAATCCAGATATTTAACTAAGCTAACAACCCATGCAACCGACATGCTTTCAATAAGCTCACATAGTAATAGCTAAAATCATGGCAGCTTTCGCCTTATTAAAATATAAAATGGCAGCTCAAGTCTTGCTTTGTCATTTTTTTTAAAAAAGAATCCAACACAACTACAAGCATCATATTCAAAAAAGTTTTCTTCCTTATTTTCTCCGCATTTTATGGCTCTTGGAAATTATAAAAGCTAAACTGTGAATAATAATATATCAGCTTGGTCTCTTCATTTCAAAATAATTAAATGGCAGCTTGTTTTCTGTTTATGTTTTTCATTTCACGATCATAAATATTTTCATATAATTTCAATTTTTTCATCATGCTACCCTTTATCACTCCAACTTATCAACTGGTCAACTCAACAGGAAATGTAAATGTTACAAGGCAGAAAACTTCCATTACCCAAACATTATCCCTAAGAAGTTAAACACCATCCTAACTCTTATTCAACTAATGTATATTTCGTTTAAAAGTATAAGTTTCCCTGTTGTTTCAGGACAGTGGTAATCAAAGATAGTGAATCACCTACCAAATTCTATGAAATCAAATTCAACAAAGACAGTGAACAGTATGGCCACAAAACAAAGCACATCGAGAACATTCTTGCAAAATGGGAAGGAAAAGTCCCTATGAATAAGTAAACAGACGCCACACATGTCGAAAACAGAACAACAAAGGAAATGACACAAAGTTCACACAAAAAGGCTTTGGTTAGGTATTTTCACAAACAATTGGTAGGCGGATTACAAATGAAGTGACACAACAAGAAAACTTACCAATTCAAATATTTTCGCTCATCAAATAGGTATAGAGCTTCACATGGGCCGTGGGATCTTTCCTCGTTTTCTTGAAATTTTTAGAGCCAGCTTTCAGTGCCTTAGTCCAACAAGCCTGTAATAAACAATGTAAAATATAATTAGAATACTGGTTCTAAATATTATAATATGTTTCCCCAAAGAAACAAGAATCTATAGAGCATGTTTGTCTGTCCTGTTTTCAGACAGAGGACAAGAACAAACAAGAATGATGGGTTTGAATGCCAACAAATAAACAATGTATTCATTGATCAAATAATCATTCCCTAATAAAAATTAATTCCTAAATTTTGTCTCTCAAATGGGTTTATTAATTTCAGGTTAATAATCTCAAACTTGTTCAGATTGAAATATATAAATAAATAAAACCCTAGAAAAACCCCAAAATAATTGTTCTCTATTAAAACTAATTTCCTTCTCTCTTTTTTTTCTCTCCAAAGGGTTTACTAATTTCAGTTTTTTTGCTAACCCTAAAAATAAAAAATAAAAAATTTCTCAAGAAACAAACAGAAAAAGAAATACCTTTGTGGTGGGTTTGAGAGGAGATGGGTAGAACTCAGAAGCCTTGGTTTTGATGTTGTTGTTGTTGTGCTTGGCCTTGGACTTCACAAGATTGGCAGCAACTTTGAGTTTCTTCTTGATGTTAGAAGTGACTTTCTTGATCTTGCTTTTGCTGCCAAGTGATTTTCTCTTTGGTGTCACGAAACCAAAGTATTCAAAATCCAAATCAATGGCACTGTGAAGCCGAGGGACCAAAGGGGACCAGATTGAACTCTGAGACTGAGAGTAGTTGAAGTCGAAAGCAGAAGACTTGTCAGGAAGAAGCTCTGTTGACATCAATGGATCCATGTAGTATACCACTTTAGTAATGCCCATGAGAGACATATCTGATCTTCTTCTCTGATCTTTTTTCTCTTTCTGTGGTTGATGATTGAAAGCTAATAAAAAAAAAAAAAAAATTGGTACAATTTCTGACACTTGCCCTCCCGTGTCCTCTGCTATATAAACAAACCGAAACCACAGAGGAAACCCACCAAATTTTTTTTTTTTTTATTAGCTTTCAATCATCAACCACAGAAAGAGAAAAAAGATCAGAGAAGAAGATCAGATATGTCTCTCGTGGGCATTACTAAAGTGGTATACTACATGGATCCATTGATGTCAACAGAGCTTCTTCCTGACAAGTCTTCTGCTTTCGACTTCAACTACTCTCAGTCTCAGAGTTCAATCTGGTCCCCTTTGGTCCCTCGGCTTCACAGTGCCATTGATTTGGATTTTGAATACTTTGGTTTCGTGACACCAAAGAGAAAATCACTTGGCAGCAAAAGCAAGATCAAGAAAGTCACTTCTAACATCAAGAAGAAACTCAAAGTTGCTGCCAATCTTGTGAAGTCCAAGGCCAAGNACTTACATGAACGAACCTCTTGTCCGAGGAGGCAAGTGTTCCTATGAATCCACTTCACCGAGTCCCCCCCCGCGCCCCCCCCCCCCCCCCCCCCCCCTCACTCTCCCCCAATCCAAACAAGCCATTAGTGAGAATTTAAGATGAATCAACAGTTTAGCCTCATTGGATCAAATTTCAAAAATCAAATCAAGTGAGAAAATTTATGATGGTTAAAATGAATGCCCTAAATTTCTCATGGAAATAATATCAAATCAAATAATCAAATTTGAATTTATATTCTAAGGCGATAAAAAAGGACTAAGAAAAAAAGATGTTAACGTCCTGTACTGGCCAAAATCACCATAGCAACTAAATTTAGCAGAACGGATTGGAGTGGATAAATGAACTAGATTAACTAAATTTAGACTAAATCGAATAGAAGAGTTGTTCATACCCGTCAACTAACAAAAATGGAAATTTTCAGGTATTCTGAACAAAGAGGAAAGACATTGCTAACTTTGAAATATAATTAAGAGGTTTACAAAGATTTAAAATCATTTGAAAAAAGCAAATCACATAATTAAATAAATAGGAATCACACAAACTCTATTTAAATTATGTATGTTCTTTTATATAAATCCTCTAATTGAATTTATTTAATAAAACTAAGTAAATAAATATGTATCATTTATAAATAATTTGTGAATTGCACAAATTACTAACTACTTTACATGTATACAAGGGTAAAAAATTACCCAAAGTTTATAATGATGCTGTACATAACAGTTTTTTTTATAAAAAAAAAAAGTCACTATACATAATGTACACAACACAGAGCTTACACGCATTTTACATGGAAAAATATGACCTAAGTTTATCTAAAAAGGCATTACTTAAGCCAATGAGCTCAAGCTTAGATATTACGTCAGTCCACGGGGGATGTGGTGTGTTTAGTCCAATTGGGGGTGTTTAATTACCAATCAGCAACAAAAAGGCCCCAAAGGATTTTTTTTTTTTTTTTTTTTTAATAGGTGCTCCCTCACTCGCTTTGGATGGGGGTGGCCAAGGCAATGGTGGAACTAGGTGCCACGCCTACTGATGAATCCAATCCTTCAGTGCAGAAAATGAATGTATTCCAGTTTTCGGCTATTTGAAATTAGCTTGATGCAGGAGATGCCCATAGCCCAATCTCACTCTTTCCCAAGTTCATTGTTGTCAACAATATCTGTAACAAGTCTTCCACATCTTCCTCGCTTGCCAGGCAAGGGCGGTAGCAGGAGCCAGGTCTTGTAATGAATCCATTCCTTCAAATCAGTGAAAAATGTACTCCACTTTTAAGCTACTTAATATTTCCTTGATGCAGGAGATGCCCACAGCCCCAGCCCCACTCTTTCCGAAGTTCAATTGTAGACAACATTATTTATAACAAACTTTCTGCATCTTCTTTGCTTGCCAGTTCCAAGTTTGTCTGCAAGAGTGGAAGAGTAGTAGGATTGCTCCATCGCACTGTCCTTGTACCAACACCTTTTCTGGGATGATGTTGGTTTTGCCTCAGTATGGTATCTGGACTGCTTCCAACAGTATGTACCACTTCTTGGTCCGAATCAGCATGTATAACACTCTCCAAACCAATTTCCGATTCTATCACCCATTGTGGATCAGCAGAAACGCCTCGAAATTCAGGCTTACCCAACTCCACCAAACTAGGGCAACTAACAATCAATACAAATCTGTGTGTGATGATGACAAATTTACCAGCTTGTTTAAGTGCTTTGCACATGACTAAGACCTCATCCTTGAGCTTTAAATGATTGTCAGCCTCCACAAGTACTCATGTTCCAACTGCGTCTTCCCAAGAGTAAGGTCTTAGAGGAAGTTCCCTGCTTAGAGGCCTTGGAAGAGGGGCCCTAAAGCGCTGCGATCCCATTTGGTATAGCCTACTTCTATTTCTGATACTCTGTGCAGTTTTTCCAGTAACTTCAAGGATACTAGCTGCTGGTTTCGCCAAAAGTCCTGTGACTCCCAATGCTATACCTGCACCAAGGGATATGAGCAAGAAAGCACAGTCAATTGCTATGCAAACACCATAAACCATCTCTGCATCTTAAGTGACAATGTTCATGTTGTTGATCCCTTAAACGCTCATAATTTTGAGGGAAATTATGCTAATCATAATGAGATGTATACAATTTACAGCATCCTAGTAGTTGATTACCTGAGAGGACACCAGGAAGACCATGTTTCTCAGCTCCTTTAATTGGTGACTGGAGAAGAAGACCAGTGAGTCCCTGGAATTAAACAGGTTACACAATTCAACACATTAAAACATAAATAATATAGTGCATATAATTTCCCTTCCAAAGAGAAGCATGATAACACATGTTTTCAAGCTGTGCGAAGATTTAACAATCCCCAACATATACATTGGCTGTGTTAGAATTCGACCTCAGTAACTAACACACACACACACACACACACACACACAATTTACAGCATCCTAGTAGTTGATTACCTGAGAGGACACCAGGAAGGCCATGTTTCTCAGCTCCTTTAATTGGTGACTGGAAAAGACCAGTGAGTCCCTGGAATTAAACAGGTTACACAATTCAACACATTAAAACATAAATAATATNTTCAACACATTAAAACAAAATAATAAGTGCATATAATTTCCCTCCAAAGAGAAGCATGATACACAATGTTTTCAAGCTGTGCGAAGATTAACAATCCCCAACATATACATTGCTGTTGTTAGAATTCGACCTCAGTAACTAACACACACACACACACACACACACACACAATTTACAGCTCCTAGTAGTTGATACCTGAGAGGACACCAGGAAGGCCATGTTTCTCAGCTCCTTAATGGTGACTGGAAAAGACCAGTGAGTCCCTGGAATTAAACAGTTACACAATTCAACACATTAAAACATAAATAATATAGTGCATTATAATTTCCCTTCCACAAGAGAAGCATGATAACACATGTTTTCAAGCTGTGCGAAGATTAACAATCCCCAACATATACATTGGCTGTGTTAGAATTCGACCTCAGTAACACACACAACACACACACACACACAATTACAGCATCCTAGTAGTTGATTACCTGAGAGGACACCAGGAAGCCATGTTTCTCAGCTCCTTTAATTGGTGACTGGAGAAGACCAGTGAGTCCCTGGAATTAAACAGGTTACACAATTCAAACACATTAAAACATAAATAATATGGTGCATATAATTTCCCTTCCAAAGAGAAGCATGATAACACATGTTTTCAAGCTGTGAGAAGATTAACAATCCCCAACATATACATTGCTGTGTTAGAATTCGACCTCAGTAACACACACACACAACATTGGCTGTGTTAGAATTCGACCTCATAACACACACACACCACACACACACACACATTGGCTGTGTTAGAATTCGACCTCAGTACACACACACACACACACACACACACACACACACACACACACACACACACACACACACACATTGGCTGTTAGAATTCGACCTCAGTAACACACACACACACACCACACACACCTCTCAATAAATGTCTAATGGAAGCGTCTTTTGACAAACCACCATTAAATAATATTGTCTCCTTATACCTTCCATGTTTGCAAAATAGTAAATGATTAATAATCATCTCATCTATGAAATGTTTAAATTTCAACACAACTTCAAAATTATACACAAAATCGATCTTGAGTTTTCCAATCAATTTCTAACTGAATTTTTTTTTCTTTCTATCTCTATTCTATAATATTATCTTCAATGAGATCAATGAGAAGTTCATTTGATTAGTTTATTAAATTTATATATATATATATATATATATTGTAAAGTAAACAGGCCAGAACTAATCTTTCCTTCAAAAATGGAATGAAAAATTCCTCCGTTAGAAGTTAGAAGAAGCCCACTTCTGGGAAAAAACGCAAGTGATTTTTTTTTTCTGCAATTTTGGTAAACCATATGCATCAAAACAATTTTTAATTTTAAGCCACTAAACAAAATGAAAGTGCAAATCAAATAAATAATTAGGGAGTCAAACAGATTTTCAAAATATTAATCCAATACAAGTTTATTAAGTAGTTTAATATTACCATTGAATTCCACCAGGTATAACCTGATCTAACTCTATATATATACACACTTAAAACCAATCTGGACAGGAAAATGGAACTTATGTCTATACGAGACAGTAAGAACACCTATAAAAAGATAGTTATCAGCTATATTGTATATATTTGTTAGGTCTTCTTTCTATACAAATAAGCCACGATGCAATTTTTTATAGTCATAATTTTACTTATAGTTCCCAAAGAATGACTTTTAGACACTAGATAGACCTTATTTACAGACTATGAGACTTTTTGCTTAACTCATAACATGACCATATTGTAACAATTTTAAAACTCTAATGTAAACATTTATAGGCCTAAAACTTCAGAGTTTAACATGAAAACAATATCAAATTCTTGGTCTATTATATAATTATTCCCAAATTTTATTGCTAATTCACTGATTTTTATGAACAAATATAGATTATTACATGAAGAATTTGAACTCCTATTATAACTCTTTTATCACTTTTAAAAGGTAAAAGTAATTTCATTTTATTTTGTACTTTTTTCTCTTTGATCAAAACTTTTTCTTCTTTATTTTCCCTTTTTTACCACCCATGTTTTCCATTTATTGCTTTTGAACCTTAAGAGACATTAAAATATGATAAAATACGGAAAAAAATTCTTTCTATTTTTTAAATAATTTTTAGTTTAGAATTTAAAAGAGATAATAGTCATTAATAAAATAATAAAATCAAAATGTCAAAAGGGAATTCAAAAATAAATGTATATGCAACTCAATTTTTCATAGTAGTTCTGAGTGGGAGATGCAACCCTAGCCCTCAACTGATAGGTGGGTGCATTATTTTTCTGAATCATGTAAGTAAATGAATAAACAAAAAAATACACACCAATAAACAAACAACTTAAAAAAAAAAAGAAAAATAACTTCATTTTTTTAATGATTCAATTGTCACAACAAATGAGGGAGTGGGATTTGAATCATGGTTCTCCTTGTAAAAGGGCACATGCAATGCCATTGAGTTACAAAGCTCTTGGAGAAAAGAAGTAGAAGAGAGAAGTAACTATTAACTATTAATTGAGCAATTTATGAAATAAATAATAATTTTCACTATTTTTAAGTTTATATGCAATAGCCACTCATTTATTGAAAACATTACTAGTTGTTTGAATTCTACCCATAGGTTTGGAACACATCATTCTAGTTTCATCTTGTTAGAATTATGATTAAAATTACCACTTTCTAATAGCTTAAAATTTTGGGACAATTGGAATTTATCATTGTATTAAATTAAGTGGTCTTGAGTTCAAGCATTGTCTTCGCTCTACTTCCCATTTAAAAAGTTAAATTCTCATGTATTGGGTTGGGCCCCATTTATTAAGAGGGAGTTCAATGATTAAATTTTAATATTTCCCAACAGTTTAAGGTTTTGGTACAATTGGTAATTTATTACATCTAATTTGAAACTCAACTTTTGTGAAACGTATAAATTTGTAACATACAAGCACCAACGGATCCACTTCTATAAACATCTAGGAGGCTTTTACAATGAGAACTACTAAATATGACTGACATACCTCTAAGACTTCATTTATCACACCTTTACTTTGTGAAGCTGCACTCATCTGTTGCTTTTCCATACTTGAAACAACTTGGTCATCAAAGGTCAATGCAACAATACCCTACAAGCAGAAATTCAGTTCATATTTAAATACATACAAATATATATATATATATATATATAAAGAAACTGGTCTCTGAAACCATTCAAATGCTTAGGATGAAAATAGATACCTTGTGTGCAGCTTTACTGAACTGAGTGGCAGCGTCACTTATAGCATAGACTGTGTTACTTAAAAGACTAGTGCTGCCTTGTGCCATGCCAGTAATAAGTCCAGTAGGGCTCTGCCAATAGAAAAAGCTAGTTTTCAGAAAGCTGATAAAAGGAGAAAGCTTTGGCCATCTAATAAACTATGTACCTGCAAGACACTCGTGGCTGGCATTGATAAATCCCATTGGATTACCAATAAAACCAGCAGAACAAAACACCTGCAAATAAAAAGAAACAAGGAGCATGAAAAGAGTGTGGCACAATGTTCATTCCAGAGACTCAAATAAACTGGAAGCCTAAGGAGAGGCAATTCAAATTTAAAGGCTCCATCTGTTTCACAGAAGACAAGGAGATGACTTTTATAACATCATGTTAAGAGTGAGTGGTTAAATGATTAAGTTTATCATATTCCCAATTGCTTAAAGCTTTTGCGAAAATTGGTAATTTAACATTGTATAAGAGTAGGAGGTTTTGAGTTCGATCCCAGTCTCCTCCACTCTACCTCCCATTTCAAATCCCACTTATTAGGTCTCACCTATCAAAAGGGAGTGTGACCCCACGCGTGAGGAGGAGTGTTAAAAATATGTGGTCAAATGATTAAATTTAGCTATCCCAATCCAATCAGTAATTTAACACAACAATTATGTTCATGGTTGCTAAAGATTCCCTAACTTATAGCTCATTGACTTCCTTCCACCCACATTCTGAATAGCCCAATCAGCCACATTAGCCGATGTGAATTTAATTTGCCATATATATGAATTCTACTATTGATATACATAAAACTGATCACGTCTTCATTCCACGATATATCCAATCTCATAGTGAAACTTTCATACTCAGTTTATTCTTCAAATAAACTATTTTCATATAAACTGCAGCTCAGTTGCTTGTAATTTTTACCCACAAAGCCATGAGTCATATCAGTCTTAATGTCATCTCAACATCTAACAGTAGCATGATGTGATTGTTGATATTTAATGAAACAAGCTCCCATTTCCCTATTTGGCTTCAAAAAAAGAGCAGGTTAAAAATAATACCACCTGAACAAATTCCATATGTGATGCAGCCATGGAAAAAGAGATTTAGTTGTTGTTTGCATAGAATTTTGGTGATACAGGGTTTTTTCTGTGAGAGACCCTTGTACGATGTCCGATGGATATGAGATGTGTGGATTAATAGGTTGCATCAAAGCAGACAGTGTTTATTGTGTACTTATTTGGAGTTTTTTTTTTTATTTTACAAGGTATGGTTACTTTTGTGAGAAGAGGACTTTTCTTTGCTAAGCAATTTTAGGGTATTTGGTAATTGAGTCAAATATAGAACTTCTTAGGATTTTATAGGTATTTGTTTGCCTTTATTACGTTTTTGCTGTGTGAGACCCTGTACGACGTTCGATGGATATGACATCTGCATGGTTTAATAGAATGCATCAAAGTGGCATAGGGTCAAATGAGTATTTATTTTACAAGTTACGGTTATTTTGTTCTTTGTTGGTAATTGAGTCAAGTCTATTTTTTTAGTCACTAGGCAAATTAGAAAGTCCTTCTAGCAGATTGTGGAAGAAGTCAAAGAGTCTTACAAATATGTCCAATTTCAAAAAAATTTGAGTTGATAAATATTTTTTTTTTTTTTTGAGAAAAAGGTAAGAGGAATTTTATTAATCACTGTTGACAAGTCACAAAACAAAATCACCCTGAAATACAACCTCCAGGTCCTCGAGTAGTTCTTCCACCCAAACATCCATATCTGCAGATGAAACTGCTCTACGAGCAAGGGAATGCGCTAACTTATTTCCCTCCCTCTTTACATGATGGAAACTACAAGATTCCAAACAAGAGCCCAAACGTCGAGTCTCCTCAATCACATGACCATACATAGTAAGGCATCTACCATGATCATTCAAAGCCCGTACAACCTGCAAGCAATCTCCCTCAATCATGACCTTGAAAATGCTCAGTTCCGCTGCTAGAGTGACTGCCCGTTTTGCTGCCAAAGCTTCCGCCAGTTCTATCGAGTTGGGAAGCTGAATCTTTTGGCTTAGAGCTGCTAAGACATTACCACCTGAATTGCGAAAAACCACGCCCAAACCAGCCATACCCAAATGCTGAAACACGGCTGCATCAAAGTTCGCTTTATACAGAGTTTCTGGAGGTGGTGTCCATCGAACTGGAGGTTGATTGGTAGACGAAGTCAAGCTCTGTTTCTGCGCATCAAAAAATTCCTCCACCAGGGTACGTGCTCGTTTACCAACTTCCAACAGTGGCCACGAAGGTTGGTGCTCACGTAGTCTATTTCGCCTTTGCCATAAACACCATGCAATGGTTGCAAACCATGCAATATGGAAGCTTGAATTCTGCAGCAAAACTTCTTCAAACAGATCCATGAAGGTACGGTGATGTTTCTCATACAATGGCGCAAAACTCCTTATGGACCGCCACACAACTTGGGCTTGCTCACAATACCACAGGCTGTGTAAGATTGATTCCTGAGTGTCATCGCAGAGAGGGCAGAGAGCTTCCCCCACTACATGTCGCCGGTGCAGATTGAGTTTTGTTGGTAGCGAGTCCTTTACTGCCCTCCACATGAAGTGACGAACACGGTTCGGTACCCGGATTTTCCAAATCCCTTTCCACACCCCTTTGAAACCCTCTGAAGATGATGAACTAGCAGTGGACGTCAAAGTGGAACCTGCCAACAACTGATATGCACTACGAACAGAGTACTCACCATTTGGAGTTAAGGGCCATATGAGATTATCTTCACTGCAATCTTCACTAATATAAATCCCTTTAATCGCATCCGCTTCCCAAGAATAGAACACATCATCAATAAGTTCCAGATTCCATTGTCTAGAGTTAGGAAGAAACAGCTCACTAACCTTATGAATGTTTTCTTCAGGTCTAGGAGACACAATCAGCCCCGGAATGGTTTCAGTCAGCCATCTGTGGTTCCAAATGTCGATTGATTGACCATTACCCACTCGCCAAACAGCTCCTTTATGAATGACTTCTCGTGCTTGCATAATACTCTTCCAAGCATACGAACACTTGGGATGAATAGGGGCATCTAAAATGTTTCCATTAGGAAAATATTTTGCACTGAAAACTCGGAATAACAAAGTATCTCTTTGGTGAAAAAGGCGCCAAACTTGCTTAGCTAGCATGGCGTTATTAAACCTTTGAATATCCCTAAAACCCATTCCACCCACTGATTTTGCAGTACACAAAGTACTCCAATTAATCCAATGGATCTTCCTATTTTCACCTTGACCCCACCAAAATTTGCGAATCATGGCTTCAATATCCTTACACAATCCCAAAGGTATTTTGAAAACACTCATGGAATAAGTAGGGATAGATTGAACAACAGCCTTAATCATGATCTCCTTCCCGGCTTGTGAGAGTAACTTCTCCTTCCAACCTTGCATCTTGGCCCAAACTCGTTCCTTGATTTGTGTAAAGCATGCCTTCTTATTTCTACCAATGAAAGAAGGTAAACCCAAATATTTCTCATAGTGTTGAATTGCAGGGACACCAAGAGAAATTTTGATTGCTTCTTGTACTGATACTTCTGTATTCCTACTAAAAATATAATGGCCATATATAATGGAGAGCGTTTGAGTATTGATGTATATTGGCCATATATAGTATGTTTTCTTCTCTCTCTTCTTCTTTGGCACACCTAGTACCGTCATGGTATACACAGTCCCTGAACACAGAAAACTTTCTCTTTTCTTTCATCTTTTACAGCCCAAATCAGATCCATTTTCCTATATCCTCTGTGAAACCTGCAAACCCTAAATTTGTCACACCCTTGTGACAGCAGCAACCAACCTTAAACACGCTAATTTGCTACTGCCAGGAAATTTCCAACAAACAGTTTTTTCTTTTCCCCTAAAGCCATAACCCTCCAACTATTTTCACATAAGACATCCCTAAAATGAACAGATAAATGTTATCAGTATCAGAGCCTCTTCTCTCTTATGATTTTGAATATCTTCAATGAGTAGAGGCGAGATTTTCAAAATCACGAGGGAGTAGAGGCTCTAATAGTTTTCAAGGAGAAATATAAATTCTCCTGTAACACTCTTAAGCATAGCTTGTAACAATAAATCTCAATGCAACATGACTAACGTTAGATATATCAAATGCTATTAAAGAATAAAAATAATTTATCAAAATAATCCCAACCTTAAATCTAAGAAATCGCAACTAATAACCTCTTAAAATATATCCTTCAAACTTAAATTGTATATATCAAGTGAAATCTACATGGAAGAAATCAGAAAGGACAACAAAAGCCCACAGTAGTTTACAGCTATAGGAGCATGAACAATGCCTCCTGTATTTGATATAAATAATTATTTCCACTGCATTGCTAATGGAAGTCAGTGTTTTAGCTAATCTAATATGAAAAAGTTTACATATTTAGCCAATTTAAATATTAAAAATTAATGTATCATAAGAGCAAAAAGAAAATAGAAGCAGGCATTAAATACTCTGTCCCACAGGTGGTGGAAAGAGAATACTTGGCCAAAAGCAGTAGAGGTTGAATACATACTTTGTCCCACATGCGTCAAAGAAAATTTTCATTTATTTGATTCTAGAAAATTCTAGGAATTTAAAAAACAAATTAAATCAGGGAAAAACATAAAAAGAAAAAATATCCAGCAAGGGTTGCAACAAAGTTTTATGCATGTGATGATGCTGAAAAAATCAACAGTGAATTGCACAATACTCGTATCCTCAAAACGACACCTGCAAAGAGAAAAGAGGACCTAACAGAGAGCACCGGTGTGGTGCCGGCCAAATACCCTCCGAAGGTCAAGTTAGAAAGTATGCTCACAACTCTAGAGTGCTAGAGAGGGTAAAATTTAAGCGTACCGTGGCTTATGAGGGTATTGGGGCTTTTATAGTGGCTTGAGATTGACATCCCTTCCTTGATGCGGAAATCTTTTCCTTATAGGACTCTTCTTGTGGAGTCCAAAGCGTGATGAACAAGTCTCCTCCTTATACGGAAGATTTTTACCAAGTAGACAAGATTTCCGAAGTCCTACTAGCGCAAGGACTCTATTTGGGCTCTTACGAGAATGGGCCAGAATATCCCTTCTTAGGGGCTCAGCAGGCCCATGGATAACTAGCCCACCATAAAAACAGCCCGTCCATGTCCGGCCCAATCACATCAGGTCCGTCCACATAGGGCCCGTGCAAATGATGGATCTGTCTATTTGGGTTTAAGAGATATTTTTCCCCTTTCAGCTGCCCCCTCACCCGATGGGTCCGTCAGCACATATGAACGGACCCATAGGGTGACGGATTTAAAACTCGGTAGCCTGTCTGTAAGTTCTCATCCGTACAATGCTGAGTCAGGAGCTGGCTCATTAATGCGTTGTGCCAAATGTCAATCTGCTAGTGGCTGTTGTTTTGGAACGAGGCGTCGCTTCGTCTTCCGTGCACTCCCAGTATAAATATTAGGCCTCCACCTCTCATTTCTCCACTTGCTGCTGGAAGAGATTTGTCAGAGCGAGTCCGTCACATCTGTCAGAGCACAACCCGTTCACTCAAGCATCCGTCAGTCGTCGTATCCTACCACAAGCTCCTGGTGAGTTATTTCATATCTGTCCTTCCTTTTTTCTATTATTTGCACTTTAATGAGTCCGTCGTTATCTCCAACCCGTCAGAGTCTTAGGTTCTTTAATTATATGTAGGAAATGTCTAGTGCGTCAAGTAACCAGTCGGTCGTTCCCGACGGGGCGGACTACGAGGGGATATATCCGTCAGGTCCTAAAGACCACGACGTCTCGAGCGAGAGTAGTCCGTCGTCATCTTCCTCGTCCTCAACATATGAGGGCCTGGAAATGATTGAAGCCCAGGAGGTTCCAGATGACGAAGAACAAGTAGTGGGGTCCGTCGTAGGGGTAGATGGACTTAGGAAGTTCATCTTGCCCCCAGAGTGGACGGTCCACGCTTTTACGTCGACCATCAAGGAGGGTCACTTCAACACAATAAGGGACCGCTACCAAATTCCTGATCATATCCCACTCCGTCTACCTTACAAGTCGGAGAAGTGTTATTACGAAGGGGTGGACGGAGTGGGCGTGTACGAGCCGGTGTTAAAGGCTGGGTTGCGGTTCCCACTGAGTTCGCTACATCGCGAACTCTTAAGTTACCTAGGCTTATCCGTCAGCCAGGTGTCCCCCAACGCCTGGAGGGTCTTTATTGCCATGGAGGTCCTATACGGAGCCATGACGGACGGAGCGAGGAGGCTCACAATAAGAGAATTCCTTCACTGCTACCGTCCAGACGAAATAGATAAGTCAAGGGGCATGTATAGCTTCGTCCCTAGGAGTCCCGTTCTGAAAGTCATCTACGAGACCCCGGACTCTAACAGGGACCGGAAGAGTCGTTACTTCTTTTTGGAAGGAGACGACTGGATGAGTCATGCAGGGGAGACGGACTTCATGCCCGTCGACACAGTTTGGGGCATTTTAAACTCATCTGGTATGGTCCGTTGTAAACCACTCCGTTCATTCATGTAAATTGTAATATTTCTAACCTCCGTCTTCTATTTTGCAGTTCGACGGCGTCCCCAAGTTACACTCGAGGAATTTAGTTTCCTTGAAAAGATTTTTAACAAGACAACACCAGAGGAGAGGACGTGGGCCAAGCTCGTCAACCTCAATACTATTTATTGGTATTGCGACGGTCCTGAACCCACCCCGGCGGCATTATAGTACGAGAAAACGACCCGTCTGCGTAAGTCCGTCCACCTTTTGCCATTTTCACTTCACCCCCTTTTTTTTTTCTTTTTTTTTCTTTTTTTATGGCTCCCTAATCCGTCATCCTTTTTCAGAGATGGAGGACGCCAAGAGACGAGCAGCCATTAGACTTCAAGCCGCGAAAAACAAGAAAAACGGGACGGACGCCATGGGGACGGGCTCTAGCAAGCCCTCTCTAAAACGGAAGCTGCCTATGAAAAATGACGGTCCGTCTAAGCAGCCTAAGGTTCCTTTGGACCCAGTCCTTAGCCTGATGGCTGAGGGGAGCAAGTCAGCCCCTCCGTCCAAGCATGGTAAAGGTAAGGGGCTGATGATAGGTCAGCCAGGCGAGCAGAAGAAACCACCCGTCCTGCTCCGCGAGGATTCCAAGTATGCCTTGGAAAGGATGTCGTCGATCATCACCAACGATGACTACGAGGATCTTGGGAACCACTCGACGGAGGCGATGGGAGAGACGGCCCTCTTCAGCATCGCCCAGGTAACGATCCGTCGACCTTATTCCATCCGTTCATCCATTTTTGCTTTATGTTTTGTTAACTTATTTTCGTCGTCTTCAGGCTATGATCATGTCGAAGGGCCTCATGGGACGGTGCCTCAACCAAGAGACGACCATTGGCCGACTTCGTGAGAAGGCCAAGATGACGGAGGGGGACCTGCTCGACCTGAAGGCCTGGAAGATCACACATGAGCAAAAGCTGGGGTTGGCCGAGACGGCCCGGGATGAGGCCGTTCAGATGGTGGAAATCCTGAAAACGGCCTTAGTGGACAAGGACAACGAGGTCCGTCATGCCAAGGAGGAGGCCGTACGAGAGTACCGTGACTCCAGTGAGGTTATCGCGGAGCTAAGTGTAGTCTATAATGACGGGTTCGACGATGCCCTCCGTCAGGTGAGGAGGTTATATCCTGACCTGGACTTGTCTGCTGTCTCCGTTTCTGCCCCGGAGCCGTCCACTGCCCAGCCTGCTCAGACGGAGGATACCGACGCTCTTTTTGACGAGGATGGCGTCGTCCGTGAAGCTCCCTTGGATCATACCGCTGTGGATAGCAAGGCCAAGGATGCTGGGGACCGTCCAGATGTAGAAGTAGACGGAGCTTGATTATGCCAGCTTTATTTTGTAATAACTTAGTTTTTTTTTTTTTTTTTTTTTTTGCAAGTGTGGAACAATTTATAGCACCCGTCATGTTTTACGGGTTATTATACACTGACCGTTCAGTATGCTTATTATACAATGGGTCCGTTGACCTTTTCTCTGTGTGGGATGTATTATTTTTTTTATTTTCAACGCCTTTTCGTGCTTAAGCGAGCTCCGTCCTGCTTACTGTGGTACTTCTTTTCGTTATTTGCTTACTTATAAAGGCCGTCATCCTTTTGGATGATTTGTATGACTCGTTTTTGGACGGTTCGAAAATGTCCGTTTATAATCCGAATCCCTCCGTTAGGTGGACCGTACATTAAACATGCGCGTTAGGCACAATTTAAATCCACACATTAGGTACTGTTTTTTTTTGAACCGTCTACTTGGGTTGGCCTGCCCTCTTACGGACGACGTAGCGGGTCCGTCCGTTATATGGACTTCAGTTTTCATCCTCTTGGGATGGTCCGTCCATTGGGTGGATGGTTTTATTTGGTTCGTCCATTATATGGACTTAAATTTCCATCCTCTTGGGATGGTCCGTCCATTTGGTGGACGGTTTTACTTGGTTCGTCCATTATATGGACTTAGGTTTCCATCCTCTTGGGATGGTCCGTCCATTTGGTGGACGGTTTTACTTGGTTCGTCCATTATGTGGACTTAGGTTTCCATCCTCTTGGGATGGTCCGTCCATTTGGTGGACGGTTTTACT
>NW_027069896.1:165697-293810 GCF_002906115.3 Quercus suber
TGATGATGCTGAGATCGTCAGTCAAGATGTTCGTCCAGAGTAATCTCGTCCTCCAACTGTTTCAGCCCTGGGATGCAAAACAAAGTAACAGTCACCGGTGGGAACGCTACCCACAACGCCTCCGATGATTAAGTTAGATGAGCACAACAAGCAAAGGAAAGCAAGTTTGAGTGATGGTGAAGAAATGAATAGCATGAATCCTGTTCTTACCCCTTCTGAAGATATATATAGAGCCCTTCTAGCCGTTGGCAGGGTTATTATGTGGGCATTATGGCGTAGATTCGTAACGCCTGAACCAGCTGTTAAGCTTACCGGTTTCCTTCAACGGAATTAGTGTTAAATGCTGCTACTAGTAACGGTCGTCCTTAGTTGGGTTGGTCAGGTGGCGTTTCTCAGTATCGTGGAGATAATGATACCGTCCTTATTGGTCGTCCATATACAGTGGACGACTAGATGGACGATCAAATTATGGGCTCATCAATATCCATAATAAAACAAACAACATCAAAATTTGAAATCTACAAACCATAATAGAAAATCCCAAAACATCAAAGAAAATATCTAAATCTATACCTATCCAACCAAAACACCCAAAAACTAAGTCATATTTCATACCCAGATCCAAGAAAGGGGAAAAAAAATTACCGGTGGCAGTTTCAGCGATCTGATGATGGTAGGTAAATGGCCTGATAGATGGAGTTAATGGCACATAGATTTCTCTTCCTCAATCTCAATTCCTGCGTGTGCCTGCGGCATTGTTAATCAAAAAGTCAGAAGAAGAAGGAAGAATTTTTGAAAGGAACTGGGAAAAGATTTTCTTTTTTCTCAAAACAAAAGCAAATATCTTGTTGGGAAATTTAGACCCCGGTTGATAAAATTAACAAGTTTTAAACCCAAGTTGTTAATTAGATTTATTATTTATAAAACTTGTTAAAAACAAACAAACATCAATATCATGTCAAAATCATACAGCGGAAAAAATCAAATAAGACAATATATGATAACCTAGGAAAACCAATTAAATCAACCAGTTTTACAGTAAAAAACCTGGGGGGAAACCTTCCCGAAAAGCAATTCACTATAGTAAAGAGAAGTTTCAGATCTAGTACAAAACTTTTGTCCCTAGACTTTACAATCCCCGTAGATGAACTCACAACAGAAACCTTCTATCGCTTCAGAACTTCTGAACTCTTCAATATATGAATGCCACCCTTTGATGTTGCACGGATCCCAGTACGTGACTAACTCCTTTGCACGAATCCCAATACGTGACTCACTCACCAACTTGAGGAAGAAGAATGTTGGCTACAAAGTTCTTCAATTCATCAACAATGAAGATCAAGAAGCACTTGGTTACAAAACCCTAAGGCGCAAAGACGCAGTAGCTTCTTTCAGAGAGAATAAGGCATCGGTCACCTTTTGCATATGTTCTCCTTGTATTCTCTTATGTGACGACCTTTAAAATAAGTCTTATATAGGTCTAGAGTTGTGAGAAAAGAAACCCTACACAAATACATAAGCCTAGCAAAAAAATCAGATCTGAAAATTCTGATTTCCCGTAACCTCGATCGATCGAGAGGTATCAAGGAGGTGTCGAGCTTTAAACCTCAATAGATAGCTATCTGTTGAGAAGCTATCAAAGAGCTATTGAGAAGACAGAAGATTTCTTGATCGATCCACCAGCTGTCGAGAAGATGTCGAGATTGCGATAAGAAAACACCTTAAGAGCTCGATAGAGAGCCAGCTGTGGAGAAGGTGTCGAGCAACTGTCGGGCTATCTGTCTGCAGGTGTCGAGCTATCTGTAGTCATCGCCCCATAATGGTAACCATTGTCAAAAGTTAGAGCCCATTTCTCTTTGGGCACACCCTTCAGATATTGGTGCGCATCCCGGTGGACATTCTCAATTAAATCGAAAGTGGCATTGAACTTTCACTCCTGGGTAGCACTTGTTGCCCTCCATACTAGATTCTTTAAAGTTTCATTTTTCCATCTAGTGTTAACATTACTGCATAAATGGCGAAGGCAGTAACAATGTTCTGTCATGTGAGGTCGCAAGGAGACGTCTAGATTAGTGTCTCTGAAGATAGCTTGTATCCCAGGGTGTCTATCAGATATGACACACAGGTCTCTCCGGTCGGTAACATACATTCTTATGCAAGCCAAGACCAACCCCAAGTCTCTGTGCTCTCGCTCTCGACAACGGCGAAGGCTAGTGGATAAATCTTATTATTAGTATCTGTCGCCATTACAATCATTAATTTCCCTTTATATTTTCCATAGAGGTGGGTTGCATCAATGCTAATCACAGGCCTACACTTCTTGAACCTAACAATACATGGACGAAACGCCCAAAATACAGACTTGAATGTACAGGTTCCCCGTTCATAATTATCGTCCACTAGTAAGTTATACTGTGTACCCGGACTTGCATCCGTAAGTCCTGCCAAAAAACGCAGCAACTCTGCATAAGACTCCTTAAAATCCCCATATATAGCTGCAACGGCCTTTTGTTTGGCATCTCATACCTTGTATGTGAACCATAATGATTACGTTAGAAATGAATACAAGTTAAATCATTATAGTTGATCCAACAAATGAAGACTTGTAAGGCTATAAGATGAATATAATATTTCTTTCTCTTTATTCCTTTTTTTCTTTTTCTTTTTCAATTTCAATTTTCATAATATAAAGTATTCATGGGTTTTGGGAAAAAATATCTTGGTTACACTTTACAGAAGACTGATGTCTCTACATTGTATTAAAAAAAGAATGCAAGTTAAAGAATACCCTGTAGTGAGATACTTCGTGTTTTAAGTCTGCCAAAACAACGTGGCGTAAGTTCTTTATCTTATACACAGGGTCTTCTCGTATATAGCACTCAAGTACGTATGCTAAGAACGCCGAATCAATCATCCGACCATCATGAGTATTCTGAATTTTGTCGCATATGTGGAGGCCCTTGCATTTTGCGATCTTCCAGACATTGTCTCCCTTGCAACAAATCGCATGGACTGACCATGGACAGGAATCATCCTTACAACTCACTATAAGCCTCTCTGAGTCTGAATGCTTAGTTTTGAAGCTAAAATTCTCTTGCAATGCATACCAGGTCAACGTAAATTTTACTACCAATTTAGTGGTGAATACCATCCCTTTCAGTGGTTGCTCCCCAGGCGTCCAACTTGATACTTCCGCTTGCATAACCGATGATGGATCAAACATATTATCCCAAGTGTTTTTGGTGAACCATTCCGGTGTAAGATCGAGACCTAGGCATGTGTCTCTATTCTCTTCTACAACCACATCTTCGATATGATCAACATCCTCATGTTCACCCATGGTATCTAGGAACTCCTCAAAGTCATCCCTAGTAACATCAATATGGTTTGCATCATCACCAAGCCCGTGATCATCTTCATTTTCGGATGTGCCCCCATGCAGCTCATCATGAGATAAATGCTCTCCTTCATGCACTTCTTGGGGCCTTTCCTCCTCCTCAGTTGAGTTCACATGGGGAAATGTCTGACACTGTTCACTGCCATACCTATCTCCTATGTTCTCTACACACCCTTGATAAAACTGTAATGGTATTAACTCATTGTGCTCATCTACAGTTCCATCGAAAACAGTATGTTGTAAACCCTCTCCAGCCTCTACTATGGCAAGCTCAACAGTGACATAGAGCTCCGAAGCAACGAATCCTTTCACCATCATTTGTTGAACAACTTCCCACATCATCTTCACTTCGATGCCACCTGATAACTGTAGTGAATTATAGAAAACCTGGGTGCCTACAACCAGTTGAGGTGCTCGATACACGATGGAAATGTTATGCCTAGACTGGTCTAACCCCATTGCCTTTAATATTCTTTGTTGCAAGTTCATAAGGCCTATTCCACGCTTCACCTTAACACATTTTTGCTTTTGGTTCGAGCCTTGGTATGACAACACATGCAACTCATGATAATACGTCTCTCCATCATAGTACACAGAAAAAGTGAAAATCCATCACCGACCTGTTATTAACAATATTAAAAGTTGTCATAATCTATAAATAGTTACGTACATTTGGCGTATGATAAAAAAAATTTATATTCAAACTCAACCTCCTCGACTTTGTGTATAGACATATATATATATATATATATATATTATACACATATAAAATAATAAAAGGCCATAATATTACTGTAAAAGTCTTTGTTGAGTATTGAATTCATATTATTATGAACACCCTTATTACTGTAAAAGTCAACAAAATATCATATTACCTCTATCTATCAACTCATGACTTTTATACAATTAAGCCACTTGCAGGGAACCTACCAGTGGGGGGCGAGTGGGGCACTTGCCCCCCCTGACTCCTAAAAAGTCTATTATATATATATGCTTATGTAAAGTGAGTTAGCTTCTGGCACAGAAGAGAAAAACAAGGAAACAGTTTTCCTAAACAAACTGTACAAACATCACATGACGGCCTTAATAAAATTACGAATCTGAAAATTAAGAAAGTTTAGACACACAACAAAATCTCACAATATTTTCACAATACTCTTGTTTTTTGTTGAGATGAATTTTAAAATATTTTATTTTATTTTATTTTATTTTATTTTATTCTGACCAATGATGTACTAACACCATAATTTATTGTACAAATATTGTGAGATTTTGTGGTGTTACGAAAACAACTCCTCCCACTTTAAACAAAATGACACAATAAATGCCACCAAACTAGAATTGTTAACTCTTTTTCTTTTTCCACTTCCCTAAATTTACTTCTTTTCTGGTTTGAAGTTTTGCTTGTGGAGCTCTAATTACACATAATAATAATAATAGAGTATGGTACTAAAGTTGAAATTTTTTTTTTCTCAAATTATATCTCTAAACTTTATGTATATGGATTAATCTCATACTTTGATGATTCATTGTCAATAATGAATTAGATGTTTTATTGTTTATTTATTTTACAATTTTTTTAATTTTAATAGGCATTGTATGACAATTATTGTTTGTTTTTAATTTTAATAGGCATTGTTTATAATTTTATTTATTGCAACTCATGCATTGTTTATTAGGCATTTTTTATTTTAATTTTAATAGGCATTGTTTATTTATAATTTTATAATTTTAATAGGCATTACATGAAACTCATGCATAAAAAAGACTTACGAACACAATCTAGAAACTAGGCATCTAACTCAGTGGTGAAAATCACATATTGTAAACACAATCTTTTTCTAAGCTTTTAACTATTACCTCAATGTACAGGTTGGCCCAACGGTTAAATGGATAGCACGTTGGTGGATGGAGACATTGACATTGAGAGTAGACTTGTAGATGGTGACCCAACAGCAAAGTTCCTGCTTCAAGTTTCTGACTCGCACATGGACTTGGAATGAGAGAGTTTCTAACTCACAGATGGACTTCAAGAGAGACAGAGAAAACTAAGTTAAAGCTGATGAAGGGATTTTTGATAAAAGGTACTCGAGCTCAAAGAACTCAAGTACCATTCATTATACATTTACTACGACGGTTGGGGGACAGTAAGTAGGTGTGCAATAAGTGTGTCGCATGGTACTCGAGTTTCCTGAACTCGATTACTGTGTTAGAAATACCCGAGCCCCCTAAACTCGAGTATGGCTCGGGTATATTATGCAAAGTAGTGAAAATCATCCAGATTAGTACTCGAGTTTGGTGCACTCAAGTACTGTAGAGGTATCCATGCAAAAGTTTGGCTCGAGGTATTTTTTTTTTTTTTTAAATATAGTAAGGTAGATTGGTACCCGAGTCTGTGAAACTCGGGTACTAATCTACCTTACCATATTTTGTTAAAAAAAACCTGAGCCAACTGCAATATGTAAGGCAGATTGGTACCCGAGTTTGTGAAACTCAAGTACCAATCTGCCTTACCTATATTACAGTTGGCTTAGGGTTTTTTTTTAAAAAATATGGTAAGGCAGATTGGTACCCGAGTTCCAGAAACTCGGGTACCAATCTGCCTTACATATTGCAGTTGGCTCAGGTTTTTTTTAACAAAATATCGTAAGGCAGATTGGTACCCAAGTTTCACAGACTCGGGTACCAATCTGCCTTACCTAAATATTGCAGTTGGCTCAAGTTTTTTTTAACAAAATATGGTAAGGCAGATTGGTATCCGAGTTTCACAGACTCGGGTACCAATCTGCCTTACGTAAATATTAGGGTTGGAAATTCCCATTCGAAGTAGGTCGAATCAGGATAAAAAGTCATACAAACCCACCTTGATCCATGTACACCATTACATAAGAAATTGAGGAAGAAGTTCGCTTATGGGAACTCTCTTTAGCCCTGATTATAGTAGAGTCTATATAATGGTGAAAATCAATAACTAGAGTGTCCAAATTAATGCACGAACTATGGATTTATATGCACTCTTCAAGCAATTCTAACTTCATTTCCGCTTAGATCCTATTAAAATCGAGCCATTGGCATCCTTAATCAAACTAACATAATGTCTTAGGAGTTCAATCTCAGGACATTAAACCTAACTATACCACATGAGAATATTATAACCCTTTGTTACTGTCCACTTAATGTTAATAATATATTATAACTTTATTTTAAAAAGGAGTTTGAGATATAATTTATTAAGTCATATATACTCATCGACTTCATGCACTAGTTTATTTTAAATGTATCGTATAATTTCTAGCTTAGGGGAGAGAAGGAGAGAGAAGTGAATGATTTACTTGTGAGTCACAAGCTAAGGAAAGAATAGATGATGAATGGGAAATTCAGGTGGATTCATTTGAGTTACACCATGATCATTTGGGATCTTTATTCTTTACATCATAATGAGTTTGGCTGTCTTATTCTTTCATACAGGAGGGGATTATAGGGAGTTTAGGCTCAGGTTCTTTGATTTGTAGTTGTATCTTGTATCTTCACCAGTCAACCTAATTGATAAAGATGGAGAAACAGAGCACACTTGCAGTCCAAAGAAGAAAGACAATTAAACAGTTCCCACGTGATGAGTTCACACACGTGCAAGATATTTAACTAAACTGTGTCGTTTCAGTATGGATGAGAGTTAGTCATGACACGTGTGGTTCTGGTTTGGCACGAGTCAGTTGAAGATCAAACAGTTCAAGCTCCAGCTGTGGCGGGAAAGTTTGTTACAGTTAGTTAGTGCTGTTTAGAAAGATCTAGATTCTATCTATTTGTGTAATTCCTTATATATAGGAGATGGATGTATTATATTGATTCATTGAGTGAATAATAATTACAGTTTTTCCTCTCAGAGTTTCTTCAAATCTCTCTCTCTCTGTTTCTCTCTTCGTTCTCTCTTCTCTTCTCTGTTTCTTTCATACATTCTTTCACTGAGTTGTGTTTGAATCAAAGATCTGTGTGATCATATTTGTGAAACTTGTTTGTTTCTTTACTAATAACCAAAAAAAGAAACTGGTTCGCAAGGCAACAAACAATTACTAGTGTATCACGAGGATGGTATTAGCAACTGGACAAGGTTTTCGTCTAGTACTCCAATATATTGAATGTGATACTGAGACCAGGATATAGTCAAATTTTGGACACATGTCGTGCCCGTGTCACATCTAATTCATTGAAACACAGAATGCAAATAAACCAATAGCAAACCAGGAGGTTAGGTATTTGAGGCATTATGTGCAAAAATTTTGGATAATAGTTAAAATAAGAAACCAGTGATAAGGACCAGGGAAAAAAGAGTAAAAGTTCTTTTTTTTCACCTGTTTTGGAACTAATTAAGTACAAAGAGCATAAACAATCCATAAAATTGCAGCACGATGGACTGCAAGAAATTGTTAACAGAGGATATTAAGTATTAAAAAAAAATGTAAACTAGATTAGCAAAAAAAAAATGTAATGTAAACGAATACAAGTGGCACTCTTTACTTTTCTTTCTTTCTTCTTGGAAACTAAATATAACTGTTACAAAATTTCTCACCATCTTATAAACATGATTTTCGCTGGAAAGTGCTGCATTTAGAAGAAAAACTAAAGTATTCTTCACCTCCAATTGCCGTCTGACTATGGGGAATATCAAACTTTGATAAAAGGCCACATGAAAAATCTTCGGCACATTTAAAAAAGTATTTACTATAAGTTGGCAGGTAGTAGCTGCTTCCAGAATAATCCAATTCAGATCTGCTGGCAGCCTTTTCTTCATCCAATTTTTAACTTGGAAAATAAATTCAAAAAGCATTCAGTTAGCCTCATATGATTCAACTGGCGGGCACTGTGCAAAGTACCCCATCTCCTAGATTTTGCTCCAAAGGCTACATGGTTGTACCCTTCACATATTTTCATGGTCACTAGCCACCTTTCTAAGGTTTGACAATGCTACAGGCTCTCTCTCAACTTGCTTCTTAGTAATTGAACATGCAGCTAATGGGTCACTAGACCCTGCTCCAACCCTCCTGCAGGCAATCATAAACAAAGAGGATAAAAATACCATTCACCAAACATGCAAGACAATAGTTTTCAACTAATACTGAAGTGGTCTCCAAGATATTGAAAATCGATCTACTCATAATAAAATAAAGAACTATAGTACTCCTGGAGTGAGCTTTTGGATTATGCTTAATAGGCCTTATCAACCCCTCCTTTTTTTCAAGTTACTTAGAAAAAAGATAACGCACTAAAGGGTTCAATTAACATTGTACGATAAAGATATGGAAGTAGGAATGGCACAACCAAAATTTGACTTTGAATAATATGTTAAGATTGACAGAACCATAGGTTTGAGCTATAAAGAGGAGGCAAGGAGAGGTAGATCTTCCATCAGTCAGTAATTACCCATGAAATGGATCTTTAAATATAAAAAATAAAAATAAATACTTCTTTCTTATATTGATTATTAATATAAGAATCAGCTCATTCACTGGAGCATTAATAATCTCAGATCGAGTTGGGATCATTGACTGTTGTTAGTGTTTCTCTACTTGATGATACCATTTCAAACAAAAAACATCTCCATACACAAACATGCCATAATTACTTGACCATGCCATTTCTACAAGGTTGTCTGACTAATAATTGGATATATACTCCACTCATCAAATTGAGGGCCATAGATTGCAAAAGCAGGACCAAGAATGGCAAAGGTGCAATCCGCATTTGTAGCCCTCCTGTAGCCCATCTAACCCCGCATCTGTGATATAAGCTACAATCCGTGGATCCAAAACTGCACCATATTCAAGCAGACCTTTATCTCGGTGACGACAAGTCAGTACACCTGGCACTTCCTGCATACAAAGCAGCTTAGTATTAATTACGCTTCTTAAATGCCAAAACTCTTTCTACTACATATATTGACTACGATTTTGGACAAGTGCATACCTCGCCTTCCAAAGGAGCATCCCAAAGCAAACTTGAACGATGCATAGCCTGCCTCCTCAAGACAGTCTGTACAGAGGGTCCTACTTCATATGGGTCCATATCTGGCATTTGGTGGCAACAACAATCAGGTGAAAATTCACTTCAAATACATAAACTTTCTTCTTCTTCTTATTTATTTATTTTTAATTATAAACATATTTGATTGAAAATGGCAATAATATATATCTAATGCAGCCTTCACTGATTTCATAAAAATAAAAATAAAATGAATTAAACTTCAGAATGTTAAGTAGATTACAGCATATTCAACTAATAGAAATAGAATACATCAGCATACACGATAAAACATTTTCACCCCTAAATAAATAAATGAGAAAGCCGCAACTTTCAGATGGAAGAAATTTCTAAAATGAAAGTCTCTCTACATTATTAAAATCAACCCTCACTTTAATAGTCCAAGCATCCTACTCATTATGGCCTCAATGAGAATGCTAACTGTGTCCTACAATGACTGATTGCTCTAATAACACATGAAAATGTTCATTAAAAAAAAAATCAAAAACAAAAATTACACCACAAAATACTCACATCATATTAATTTTGATTTTGAAAATTAACCATAAGTTGTATTGTAGCATACATAAATGTACCTAATTAACCATCATCTTGACTACGTTAAGTTGGTGTTGTCATTCTTGGAATTTCACAGAATAACAAGTTGCATATATTAGAATATTGACATGCAAAATGTTATCGTTGACGTGCACAATGTTGGGGAGTACATTCCTTAATGTCGATTATCCCTTTTTAAGTTTCAAATTAAGTGATTAATATAGAGTTTTAAATATATCATACAACAGAGACAAAGAGGGAGGTGTTAGAAGATTAATGGAATGCTCATGCATGACTCTCTCTAACCATACCAGCTGAATTACAAGAAATATTAATAATTTATATATGAGTTGAACAACAAAATTCTCTCAAACTCATTTTCACGTTATAACTAAAATATGAAAACAACTTATCCACAGAAAAAAACCTAAAGGAAAAAAGAAAAAGAAAAATCAAAGAGTTACTAAGTAGATCTTGGAGCATCTAGCCAGGTTGAGAAAAAAAGTACGATTATAGGGTTTATCCAATTATCTGGTGGAAATTTTCTCATAACTTGATTCACAACTAGATCAATTCAAGAAAACAAAAAGCCAAATGAAAATTAAAGACAAGAAAAATATGCTTTTTAAAGGTGACCTAACACATTATATATCTATTTTGACACATTGCACTAATCGGGAGTGCTACTATATAAGATATTTTCTCTTTGTTAAACACTAGTGCATTGAACAACTGGACAAATTAAGCCTATTTAGCACAATGTGTGGTTCTCTTTAAAAGTGTATTGGTATCCAATTGTAGATTAATTAGTACTTCAATCTTGCTATTTTTGCCAAAAGAAAATACCCACCATTGAGTCAAAAGCATATATAATAATGCGGCTAAGTGTTTATTTTTTCACCCTAATATTTTTATTACTTCAAAGATTAGCAATAGAAAGTGGATTCTAATTGTGAAATAAAAATTTGTAACCTGGATAATGCAATCAGGACTTTATATATGAAAACTTATCAAAGAGGCATGATTGTTGGAAACTTTTATCACAAATAAAGAAAGCTAAATAAAATGATAGCCTACAAATGCATTATCCACAAATACCCACAAATACCCAATGCTTCAATCTGGCTCCAGAGAATGGTTTCGTAACTAGATAATAACATTTAGAGTATCTCCTTCACAAAGACCCACAAATACCAAATGCTCAAACAAATATTGAGATAAGGAGACATACCTTGTGATTCCAAACTGAAGATGCAAACCAACAGTGAGAGTAGAGAGCCCGACAGTGAGAGTAGAGAGCGTGAGCAACAAGGAGAGTCAGATCGAGACCGAGACTGAGAGGGAGACTGAGAGCGAGAGGCAAACTGAGAATGAGAGCAAGTGCGAGAGCGAGACTGAGAGAGAGATTGACAGCGTGTGGGAGATGATAGCGAGATTGAAAGGGAGATTGAGAAAGTGATAGCGAGATTGAGAGGGAGATTGAGAAAGTGATAGATGAGAGAGTAAGCTGAGTTGGTAACAGATCTTGGTTTAAGTGTGGGTAACAGGGGCCATACTCGGTGTTAATTGGCTAGAACAGTACTCGAGCTCCTGAAGTTCAAGTACTAGGCGGAATTTTTAAATCCTAAATGCCATGTCATCGTGCCATGGTGGAAGCATAAAATAGGGTACTCGAGTTCACCAAACTCGAGTACTTGAAAAAGTAGGAGATCTTTGTTTATTTCTAAAACAATGTTTTTTTGCTAAAAATTTCAAAAATTAATGGTAAAATGCCATTTTGGCCGTAAAAAGAAGCCTCTCCAAACAACGCATCGTACGATTTTTTAAAGATTAAACTGTATACTATGTTTGAATTTTAGACAGTCACTTTTTTGATTTGTCACCACCTCCTTAATCGTAGGATCTCAATTTCTCTCAGCTTCAGCTATTATATATATAATAATAATATAATATAGATATAGAAATAGATTAGCATTGCTTGCTTTCATTTGGTTTTTATACAATTCGATCTGTGTTTTTGACTTGCCTGCGTCTATATTAAATTATATGTAGTAGAACATTGATGTCCTTATACTTCTGAGCAAAAAAGTGAATGAATTGATTACTTCCTATATGTTAACAGTTTGTTAATATATATTACTATGATGAAGTATGATTTGATTTACGTTTGATGATGTTATATAAAAAAGAAAAATGCTTTTGAGATGCTATAAAAATGCAACAACAAAATTATAAAAAATTTTAAATAAAATTTCCATGCATTTGCACGGGTTACAAGCTAGTATATATTAACAGGCAAAACTTAGAGAAAGTTCAATTAGAATTTCAAACTAGAGTCTAATTTTATGCCATGTCTTAAATTATTTATTTTTAGAGAAAATATTACTTCCTAATTTTAGAATCAAATGTGAGACCACATTATAAATATATATCTCTAAGTGAATTATTGAGTACAAAAATCAAATAGTCTACAATAAATGATTCGTAAAAAAAAAAAAAAAAAAAAAAAAAAAAAAAAAAAAAAAAAAAAAGGCTTCACAATAACAACAATTAAGAAGTAATAAAAAAAATTTTAAAAAAATAAATAAACAAGGACAGTTTACATTTTATACCTAATAATATTTTTACAAGACTTTTTTAAAGAGTTAACAGAATATAAGAATGACTATCAATAGTATTTAAGTGTATCCATGCATATACATGAGGTTACAAACTAATATGAATATTAATAACCAATAAAACCCTGTTACTAAGAATATATCCAGAAAATATTCTTTACATAATCATTTCTTTTTATATTCTAGACTCCAGTTACTCATTTTGTATCTTTTGGACAACCTAAAATACATATATATTCATTCGCTTTACTCTTTTCTTCTCCCTTTTCCAAAGAAAAACAAAAACACTCTTTTTTGTTCAAATCTAATTCTAAAGATCTATAGATCCAAATCCAATGAATCAATATCTGCTTCACTTCAATCGTCTTTGTCACCTTGAATCTTCGAATTCAAGAAAGAGAAGCCCCAGAATGGCAGCCTTTGCAATAGCTGCAGTCACTGCAGTTGTAAATCTACTTGATAAGGTGCTACAATGCATCAAGAATATGTCTAATGGCGTTAGTGCTAACATTGAAGATGTAAAGCGTTTGTTTTCTACTTTGATAGCTTACCTGACCGACACAGAATGAGTAGAAGCTACGGAAGGTTTGATGGTTCGAGTGGATCAAGTGAGGGAGATAGCATATGAGACTCATGATGCAATTACACAGTTCCTGCATCATGCTCCTCAACACTGCCATGGTCATTGGTTCACCAAAACCTGTCATGATGTTGCTCACTTTTTTAAGGACTTTGTTCCATTACGTCAATTTTCCTCCCGGATGAAAGCTATCGAAAGAAAACTTAACGACATCCTAAGGTTGGATGCATTTCACATTGGTACCTTTGGAGCTACTTCAAGTTCAAGTGCTGGAATAAGGACTTATTCTTTTTCCAGAAATGATCACCTTCTTGTGGGTATTGAGGAGAATAAAAAGGCACTTCTGAGTCATGTTTGCAGTGAACAATCAAAGGACATGGTAATTTCAGTAATCGAAGATGCTGGCTTGAGTAAAACCACTCTTATTCGTGAAGTCTATCAAATGATTTTTAATTGTAATGCTTGGGTTTCCGTCTTACCCTCTCATGAGGGCTTGTTAGAGAATCTTTGGGAGGCATTGGGTTTACCTGTTGAACCTACAAAAACCAAAATGATGAGGTTGCACTCTTATTTACAATCAAAAGTTACCTTCTTGTTTTTGATGGTATTTGGACTGAAGATAAGTTGGATTGCATTAAAAATATAGTTCCTAATAACAATCTAGGTGGTAGAATACTCATCTCCACCTGTAATCGCAATTTAGCTTCTTATCATGCAAGATCTAGTCATTGTTTCTATGATCTTAAACTCTTAACAGAGTTTGGGTCTTGGCAACTCTTTTGTAACAAGACCTTCGGAAATGATAGATGCCCAGATTTATTGGTTGATTGTTTTGAGAAAATTGTGAAAAGAAGTGAAGGATCGCCGCATGTAATTGTTGCAGTTTCCAACTTCTTGTCAAAAAAGCCACATACTTTGATAGAGTTCCAGAATGTCCATGATGGCCTTAAGTATGAATCAGGAGATCATGTCGGTCATTCTTACTATTCAATTTTGTCTACGAGTTATTACCGGTTGTCATCAATTCTTAAGTATTGTTTCTTGCCCTTTCATTTTTTTCCGTGAGAATTAACATGGGTTTCATTTGGGATAGAGTAAACCAATTCCCAAATTCTTAGGTCCAAGCTTGCCTAGAACCGCTCGCGGTCCAAGCTCATCGACCCAGGTCGCGTTGGCCTGGGTCGCACGACTAGGTCGCGCTGGCCTGGGTCGCGCGCCCAGGTCGCACTGGCCTAGTTCTCGCGGCCAGGTCGCGTGGCCTAGGTCGCGCAGCCCAGTGATAACGCCTTAAAATATGTACTTGTTATATATTTATGTGGGCGTTATCTCCTTATTACTATGCTTAATTTGTATAATTAAGCCATGATTTGCATTAGTCCCTATTATTCATCTTTACATAATTTCTTGAATAAGATGCTATTCCTTGTGTGTAATTTTCTACTTTCAGGAAATCATGTGAGAAAGATAAGTTTACAGGAATTTTTGAGAAAATGGAGGCCAAACTAGAATTAAAGTGGAGCTAAAGGACCATGCTTAAATGTCTAAGGAGGTGCAGCTAGAGTGCTTGGATTGTCTACCATGATTGGAAGCTTTAAATAAGGAAAGAAATCAAAGAGGCAGAATCTGAAAAGGAAAAATCTGATTTGAGTACTAATCAGTATTTTGGGCGTATATCTCTCCTCAAAAATCCAATTGACATAAGGCTAGATGGGTTGGAACCGTGACTTAAATATCAACAACTTTCCAGTTTTGAGTTTTTCCAAGTTCTCAACTTTGGAAGGCCGAAATTAACTCACAAGTTACTGCTGTAAACCTGGACGGAAATTAAAATAGTAAAAGTTTTATTTTCTTTGGACACTTAGACATTAGGGTTTTAGAAGGGAGGCTGGGAGAACGAATTTTGGCAGAGAAAAACTTGTATTTTCCTTTCTCTAATGGCAGCCTAAACTCTTTGCTAGGGCTAGGGGTATGTTTCTTCTATGCGGTATGAATATTCAATGTGATTCTTTTTAAGATTTTATCAATAACATATTTGATTGTTCAATTAGATTTCTTTTGGTGTATTAGTTCTTCCATGCTTTTAATAAGTTCAATCATGTTTTTCTTATTGTTTAGAGGAATTTCTAATTGTTTCAAATAGAAATCAGGTTTTAAAGTGAATGGGTTTTTCTGAAAGCTTTTTTAACCGCATTATTAATCGAGGTTATCATGTGTTCTTGAATTGTCTCAGTTCAACCGAATCATAAGTTTTTAATTGTATAAGAACAATCAATTATGAAATATATATTTTCTTAGATCACAAAGAATCTCATATCGATATAGGGAAACACCCCGATGCCCTAGTATTTACACTATTGATTTAAATCAGTTTTTATTATTATTTTTGTTAACACTCACCAAGCAAAAGTATTTTTCTTCTTCACCCAAATTGTTTTTTAATTATATTGTCTTTGAATTTACCCTGCTCCTTGTGGTTCGACCTCGGTACTCCGAGAATTATATTGCTACGATTTCCTGCACTTGGGAGTGAGCAAGCAATTTTAGCGTCGTTGCTGGGGAGCTGTTGCGTGTTCAAAGGCAATTTTTGGGAGCAAAGCACAACCGGTGGAAATTCTTCTATTGGTAACTTCGTTCTATTTTTTTTTCCCTTTTTTTGTTATTATTTTTCTGTTTGTTTTTAATTTATTTTACTTGATTGGCATTCATTGTTGCATGAGCATTTGGGTTAGAAACAAGAGAGGCAGATTACAAAATTTTGAAACTTACTTTGGTAATCTTTTTGACACACCTTTGCCTTCACCTTCTTCATCAATCATGGGTGATGAAACACGTAATAATCATGAGGAGAATAGAAGAACTATGTATGAATTGTTGCATCCCACACAAAATTCTATTCCTTCATGCATCATGTTTCCACCGAATGCACCACATGTAGAATTGAAACAAGGTTTATTAGCAATACTTCCTGACTTTAGGGGACAAGAAAATGAAAATCCTTATGTCCATGTTAGAGCTTTTGAAGACGTAATTAGTAGTTTCTATGCACAAAATGTTATTGAGATTGCTAAGTTACGTTTCTTTCCTTTTTCTCTTAAGGATAAGGCAAGAAGTTGGCTTTACACCTTGAAACCTAGGTCTATAGGTGGTTGGGGGGAGATGGCCAAAGAGTTTTTTAAGAAACATTTTCCTCCCCACAAAGCCCAGCAAGTAAAAAGAAGGATAGCTAGTTTTGTCCAAGGAGAAAATGAGACCTTATACCAAGCTTGGGAAAGGTACAAAGATCTTTTCAATTTCTGCCCAACTCATGGGTATGAAGATTGGAGGTTGGTTAGCTATTTTTATGAAGGACTTACACCTAGGGACTGACAGTTTGTTCAACTCTCATGAAGAAGGGACTTTTTACAAAAAGAACTCGAAGATGCAATGGACTATCTTGATGAGATAGCTGAAAACTCTAACACATGGACTGGACCTAGCCCTATGGACTCCACTAATAGGACTAGAACTAACACTACCACTTCTAATGGAAGTGTTTTTAAGTTGAGGGAAGATGATAACATGAGTGCAAAAATTAGCATGTTAACTAAAGAAATTGAGGCACTTAAAATGAAAGGAAGTAGGAGTGTTAGTGCTACCTTTAGAGAGGACCCAATGGCGGTGTGTAAAATTTGTCATGAGATAAATCATGATACAAATGAATGTGCATCACTTTCATAATTCTTAAATGTGCCAAAAGAACAAGTACATGCATTTAATTCATATTGGCCAAATAATTCTTCATATTCTAACAATTATAACCCAAATATGCGAAACCATCCGTATTTGAGTTATAAGAGTGACAATGTGTTGAATCCTCCTGCTCCAAGGAATTTTAATTCACCACATGCATCATCATCATCTAGAACTTCCTTGGAGGATGCACTTAGTACTTTCATCCAAAGGCAAAGTGAACAAAATCAAAAGTTTGAATCCATGCTCACTAGGCTAGATGAAGAGGTAAGAGAGACCAAGAGTCATATAACTAGGCTTACAAATTCATTGAGTGGGATAGAGAGAGGGAAGCTTCCTTCCCAAACTCAACCCAATCCCATCAATCAAAATCTAAAAATTGGCTCTAAGGATAAACATGAGGAAGTAAAAGCTGTGACCATTTTGAGGAGTGGTAAAGAGATTGATAAAAGTTCCCCTTTAGTAACTAAGAAATCTAAGGAGACCCCAGTTGAAAAAGAGAAGGATGAAACTGAGTCACTTGAATTTGGTGAAATTGAACAATGCCCAATCCCTCCACCATTTCCACAAGCCTTAAAATTACCTAGGAAATTGGACACCGCATCTGAGATATTAGAGCATTTGCATCAAGTCAAGATAAATTTGCCATTATTGCATGTTATCAAGCAAGTGCCTGCATATGCCAAGGTAATTAAGGATCTATGCACCATCAAGAGAAAGCATCATGTGAAGAAGACCGCATTCCTAACAGAACAGGTAAGTGCAGTTATTCAACATAAGACCCCACCAAAGTATAAGGATCCAGGTTGTCCTACGATCTCTTGTACTATTGGAGATTACATCATGGAGCATGCATTGCTAGATCTTGGGGCAAGTGTTAATTTGATCCCTTTCAGTGTATATCAAAAACTTGGACTTGGTGAGTTGAAACCTACTTCAATAACTTTACAGTTGGCTAATCGCTCTGTAAGGGAACCGAGAGGGATTGTTGAGGATGTGTTGGTGAAAATTGAACAATTTTATTATCCTGTTGATTTTATTGTTCTAGATTACCAGTCTGTTTTACATCCTAGTGTTCATACCCCTATTATTTTGGGTAGACCTTTTCTTGCCACAGCTAATGCTTTAATTAATTGCAGGAATGGAAGGATGCAACTCACTTTTGGTTCCATGACTTTGGAGCTAAACATATTTCATGTGGCTAAACAACCACATGAGGATGATGACTGTGCTTATGTGAACCTCATGAGGGCGGTGGTTCAAGAAGAGTTTGATAAGAATTGTTTTTCTGATCCTTTGGAAACTCTTCTTAATAATTTTGTTGCTTCTTATGATTTAGAATGTGATATTCATATATTTGAAAATTTTTCTTTGTTGGATTCCTCATAGATTTTGGAAGAACAACAGATGATGGCAATTAATAAAGGATGGAAGCCTTGCTTTAAGGAGCTACTAGAAAATGGAAAAAAGCTCATGCATTCAAGTGAAGAGGCACCACAGCTGGAGCTTAAGCTGCTGCCAGGTGATCTTAAATATGCATATTTAGGCCCAGGTAAGTTTAAACCTAGGTGGGATGGCCCTTTCATTATAAGGGAAGTGTTTAACCATGGAGCTGTAGTAGTTGAGGACACTAGAAATGGTAGGATTTTGAAAATAAATGGACAAAGGTTAAAACCATTCTTAGGGGGAGTTATATCTGAGGAGGAGACTATGTCACTAGAGATCCCTGCCTATTGCGATGCTACGTAAACTTTGAAAAAGCCTTCTGAAGTTGTACCATATTTGTTTTAATTTTTTTTTTTCTTTTTGCCTTTTGTTTTTGTTTTTTTTTATGGTTTTTTTTTTTTTTTTTTGTTATTATTTTTCTTTTGCGAGCTAACATTTGCAGGTGTGAAAGAAATTTCAAAAAAAAAAAAAAATTCAAATGCTTAAGGTAACTCCTTCCCTTTATACTTGAATTTATTTTGGCTTTGATATATTGAGAACAATGCAATATTTTAGTTGGGGGGAGAGGTGTACACATTTTGTTGCACCTTGCATGATTTTTTTTTTCCTTTCTTTTTGGTTGCAACTTTTCAATTAAAAAAAAAAAAAAAAAAACCTTTGAATTTGAATGCAGAAGAGCTATAAGCTTTATTTTTATATCAAGTGATGGAATGAATAATACTGAGTTGGTTATACTATTTGTTATATTAAGACTCTTTCATGAAGAGCACAATTGGAAACTTTTGAGCACAATAGCCAGGTTAGCGGACGGTTGGATGTTGGATATGCATGGATCATGAACAAACTAGATATAAGCTGAAACTCAACCCATAGGAGAGTTCTTGAGCCTTACTTTTCTTTGTGAGAGTATATCTTTGTTTGAACTCTTAAATTTCTCTCATGTGCTTCAGTTTTTGTAAAAGATCTCTATATGTTTTTTGGTTGACTACTGGAAACATTATGGGGAGATATACCATGATCTTACTTATTTTTGTCCTTAGGCATGCTAGTTTATGTGGAATTTTAGGAGATGAGAGCTTAAGGCCATCAATCTTTTGGCACCAGCTAAACAAATATTCAGCCTACCTTTACATTAACCATTGTCACCATCATTTGAGCCATGAGAAATATTTTCACAATACCACAAAACATTTTTGTTTATGGGTGTTCTCTTGGGGGTTCAAGTTTTGAGCAATTGATGTGTTTAGATACCACCATTGTCTCTCTTTTCTTTCAAAAAAAAAAAATCCAAAAGAAGAAGAAAAAAAATAAAAAAGAAAGAAAGAAAAAGAAAGAGAAGACATACATATAAATCATTGGTGTCTTATACATCTTTCATGTATTTTAGAAGAGTTATATGGTTGAGTAAAGTTTGTTTTGATTCAAGTTGGTTGTTACTACTATGAGTTGGGTTTGGCTTGAATTTTCTGCATTTGATTCATATACCTCATATTTCAAAGAGAGCAGTTTGCCTTTACCTAGCCAAAAGATTATACTACCATTGAGCCTAAAGTCCTACTTGATCCTAAAGGTGCATGGCTGGTGTGTGTTTGGAATAAAAACTAGGGATGAGAATTGTATTAACCTCATGTTTCCAAGAATTCAACATCCTTCCCAAGAGATCTTTTCCCGTTGTTTTAGCGGCTGTTTTTGTATACACGTGTGATATTCTTAAAACTTCTTCTTTCCTTTTTGTTCACATGTGATTTGAAGAGAGAAACCATTACTTCTATGTGTGTTCTTTCAGAGTGTTGATGACTTAAGAGAGCTTTTGGAGTAGAGACTCTAATCTAGATTATTCTTAGTCTATGCATGTTTGGAAAAGCCAATTTGATTGGATGGGCTATGCACACAAACACTCCAAAAGTGAAGCTAGTGAAAGCTCTTTAATATGATGAATAGTATCCCAACTCAAAAATTGAAAGTTCATTTGTATGATATAATGATAAAGCAGACTAACATTTGCTGCAGGAATTTTCAGGAAACCTTTGACTTTTGTGGGTAGAGTCACTGCAAACCCTCACGAGAGTAAACTCGTCCACTAGGGTGACCTAGGGGTTCAAAGACTTGTTGCACATGGGAAGTGCAGTCGTGTAGCCTACGAAAGTGGCTTGTATTTTAGTTTTAATTTTTCACTTTTAGTAGACATGGGTGCTTTGTGGATTGCTAGGGACTAGCAAGATTTAAGTTGGAGGGTGTAATAACGCCTTAAAATGTGTACTTGTTATATATTTATGTGGGCGTTATCTCCTTATTACTATGCTCAATTTGTATAATTAAGTCATGATTTGCATTAGTCCCTATTATTTATCTTTACATAATTTCTTGAATAAGATGCTATTCATTGTGTGTAATTTTCTACTTTCAGGAAATCATGTGAGAAAGATAAGTTTACAGGAATTTGTTAGAAAATGGAGGCCAAACTAGAATTAAAGTGGAGCTAAATGACCATGCTTAAATGTCAAAGGAGGTGCAGCTGGAGTGCTTGGATTGTCTACCATGATTGGAAGCTTCAAATAAAGAAAGAAATCAAAGAGGCAGAATCTGAAAAGGAAAAAACTGATTTGAGTACTGATCAGTATTTTGGGCGTATATCTCTCCTCAAAAATCCAATTGACACAAGACTAGATGGGTTGGAACCGTAACTTAAATATCAACAACTTTCCTGTTTTGAGTTTTTCCAAATTCTCAACTTTGGAAGGCCGAAATTAACTCACAAGTTACTGTTGTAAACCTGGACGGAAATTAAAATAGTAAAAGTTTTATTTTCTTTGGACACTTAGACATAGGGTTTTAGAAGGGAGGCTGGGAGAACAAATTTTGGCAGAGAAAAACTTGTATTTTCCTTTCTCTAATGGCAGCCTAAACTCTTTGCTAGGGCTAGGGGTATGTTTCTTCTACGCGGTATGAATATTCAATGTGATTCTTTTTAAGATTTTATCAATAACATATTTGATTGTTCAATTAGATTTATTTTGATGTATTAGTTCTTCCATGCTTTCAATAAGTCCAATCATGTTTTTCTTATTGTTTAGCGGAATTTCTAATAGTTTCAAATAGAAATCAGGTTTTAAAGTGAATGGATTTTTCTGAAAACTTTTCTAACCACATTATTAATCGAGGTTATCATGCGTTCTTGAATTGTCTCAGTTCAACCTAATCATAAGTTTTTAATTGTATAAGAACAATCAATTATGAAATATATATTTTCTTAGATCACAAAGAATCTCATATCGATATAGGGAAACACCCTGATGCTCTAGTATTTACATTATTGATTTAAATAAGTTTTTATTATTATTTTTATTAACACTTACCAAGCAAAAGTATTTTTCTTCTTCACCCAAATTGTTATTTAATTATATTGTCTTTGAATTTACCCTGCTTTTTGTGGTTCGACCTCAATACTCCGAGAATTATATTGCTACGATCTCCTGCACTTGGGAATGAGCAAGCACCCAGGCGGTGGTCAAAGTGTATTTTTTGATTTTTGGGTTTGGGTTTCCGATTCGATCAGTTTTTATTTTGGATTTTGTTCTTGGCTTTTTTGGGACTTTGGAAGTTTAAGAAAGGAGAGTGGGAGAAGAACTAGGTCTGGGTCTCTAGACACTTGAAAATATTTGAAAATATTAGATGTAAATTGAGTCTTAGAAACTCAATTTATAGGTGGACGCCACATGAAAAAAGTGTCATCTCAAACCCGATCAGGACATGAAAACCAACCCTCAAATACTCAATTTATAGTCCAAAATCGAACCTCTTAGACTCGAGATGCTAGTAAAAAATATAATTTGAGACCGTAGCTTATTAACTAGATAGTTGGGAAATCTTGGTTAAATTCCAATTTTGGTCTTGAGATTGAGAACAATGGCAACGAAGACCTTCATAAGAACAACGCCGTCCTAGATGAGGAGGATTAGTATAATTCTCGATGTTGCTGCTCCTTCCATTTTTCGTCAATCCTGTCTCTTTTTTTTTTTTCACAAACGGTTTCGCAATAGCAGCAGGAGTTTGTCAATCTCAGCAAAGGATAAAGAAAAAGTAGTCCGTGTGCGTTTTGCTCCTTCGACCTCCACGTGGGTGGAGCTCAAACTGCGCTCTTCAATTACTTGTTCGCAAGGTCCAAAGGTGGCAAATTTGTGTTGAGAATTGAAGACACTGACTTGGAGAGATCCACTAAACAATCTGAGGATGTCCTCTTGCGAGATCTCTCTTGGCTTGGTCTTCACTGGGATGAAGGTACGTGCCCCCTTTTCTTCTCATTTTGGGATCCTATTTTCATTTACTGTTAGTTAACCGTTAAGCACTCCCAATTCTTTGCTACTTATACTATTAACCTTACTCTTATTTGCTTGTTTCATCTATGCTACTTTTATTACTAATCATTCATTTCTATTCTATTTTTCATTATAGTTTTTAAGCAATGCTAGAAAGATAAAAACTTCGCCCATGTCTGTGCATAGTGTCATATATTTTGTTTAGGGTCTGAGGGTTGCAGTAGAGTAACGATAATTTTAAAATTTAGTCACTCTATTATGAATGTCATAATACATTAGATGGCCCTGAAATTCTGAGACTAATATGCTGTAGTTGTTGTGACTAAAAACACAAAAAGTTTTGCAACTTGTTGAGGTGTCAAGTTTCCATGTGCCCCTGCTAAGATGTTGACACCATTTTTATTATACACCAATTACAACTTGTCACCTTAACGATTAGCTCTTCAATTACTTGTTCGCAAGGTCCAAAGGTGGCAAATTTGTGTTGAGAATTGAAGACACTGACTTGGAGAGATCCACTAAACAATCTGAGGATGTCCTCTTGCGAGATCTCTCTTGGCTTGGTCTTCACTGGGATGAAGGTACGTGCCCCCTTTTCTTCTCATTTTGGGATCCTATTTTCATTTACTGTTAGTTAACCGTTAAGCACTCCCAATTCTTTGCTACTTATACTATTAACCTTACTCTTATTTGCTTGTTTCATCTATGCTACTTTTATTACTAATCATTCATTTCTATTCTATTTTTCATTATAGTTTTTAAGCAATGCTAGAAAGATAAAAACTTCGCCCATGTCTGTGCATAGTGTCATATATTTTGTTTAGGGTCTGAGGGTTGCAGTAGAGTAACGATAATTTTAAAATTTAGTCACTCTATTATGAATGTCATAATACATTAGATGGCCCTGAAATTCTGAGACTAATATGCTGTAGTTGTTGTGACTAAAAACACAAAAAGTTTTGCAACTTGTTGAGGTGTCAAGTTTCCATGTGCCCCTGCTAAGATGTTGACACCATTTTTATTATACACCAATTACAACTTGTCACCTTAACGATTTTGAAAAAAGGTGACACACACACACACACACACACACACATATATATATATATTGTTTCACAAGACTTAATTGTATTTATTTGTCTATCTTGCACACATTCTTGGCTATGATAGACGGTTGGATACTGAGATGGAGTTGGAGTTGAGTGATAATTCTCTACTCATAATTAGCATTGCTTGTTTTCATTTGGTTTTAATACAATTCTATATGTGTTTTTGACTTGCATGCTTCTATATTAAATTATATGTAGTAGAACATTGATGTCCTTATACTTCTAAGCAAAAAAGTGAATGAATTGATTACTTCCTATATGTTAACAATTTGTTAATCTATGTTACTATGATGAAGTATGATTTGATTTACTTTTGATGATGTTATATAAAAAGGAAAAATACTTTTGACATGCTATAAAAATGCAACAACAAAATTATAAAAAATTTTAAATAAAATTTCCATGCATTTGCACGGGTTACAAGCTAGTATATATTAATAGGCAAAACTTAGAAAAAGTTCAATTAGAATTTCAAACTAGAGTCTAATTTTATGCCATGTGTCTTAAATTATTTATTTTTAGAGAAAATATTACTTCCTAATTTTAGAATCAAATGTGAGACCACATTATAAATATATCTCTAAGTGAATTATTGAGTACAAAAATCAAATAATCTACAATAAATGATTCCTAAAAAAAAGTGTTTCACAATAGCAAAAATTAAGAAGTAATAAAATAAATAAAATAAATAAATAAACAAGGACAGTTTACATTTTATACCTAATAATATTTTTACAAAACTTTTTAAAGAGTTGACAGACTATAAGAATGACTATCAATAGTATTTAAGTATATCCATGCATATACATAAAGTTACAAACTAATATGAATATTAATAGCCAATAAAACCCTGTTACTAAGAATATGTCGAGAAAATATTGTTTACATAATCATTTTTTTTTTTATTCTAGACTCCAGTTACACTTTTTGTATCTTTTGGACAACCTAATATATATATATATATATATCTTCGTTCGCTTTACTCTTTTCTTCTCCCTTTTCCAAAGAAAAACAAAAACACTCTTTTTTGTTCAAATCTAATTCTAAAGATCTATAGATCCAAATCCAGTGAATCAATATCTATTTCTCTTCAATCGTCTTTGTCACCTTGAATCTTAGAATTCAAGAAAGAGAAGCCTCAGAATGGCAGCCTCTGCAGTAGCTACAGTCACTGCAGTTATAAATCTACTTGATAAGGTGCTACAGTGCGTCATGAATATGTCTAATGGCGATAGTGCTAACATTGAAGATGTAAAGTGTTTGTTTTCTACTTTGCTAGCTTACCTGACCGACACAGAAGGAGTAGAAGCTACAAAAGTTTTGATGGTTTGAGTGGATCAAGTGAGGGATATAGCATATGAGACTCACGATGCAATTACAGAGTTCCTGCATCATGTTCCTCAACACTGCCATGGTTATTGGTTCACCAAAACCTGTCATGTTGTTGCTCACTTTTTTAAGGACTTCGTTCCATTACGTCAATTTTCCTCCCGGATGAAAGCTATCAAAAGAAAACTTAACAACATCCTAAGGTTGGATGCATTTGCGTTGGTACCTTTGGAGCTACTTCAAGTTCAAGAAGGACATATTCTTTTTCCAGAAATGATCACCTTCTTGTGGGTATTGAGGAGAATAAAAATGCACTTCTGAGTCTTGTTTGCAGTGAAGAATCAAAGGACATGGTAATTTCAGTAATCGGAGATGTGGATCAGGTAAAACCACTCTTATTCGTGAAGGCTATCAAATGATTAAACAAAATTTTAATTGCAATGCTTGGGTTTCCGTCCTACCCTCTCATGAGGGCTTGTTAGAGAATCTTTGGAAGGCATTGGGTTTACCGCAAAAACCAAAATGAAGAGGTTGCACTCTTATTTACAGACAAAAAGTTACCTCCTTGTTTTTGATGGTATTTGGACCGAAGATGAGTTGGATTGCATTAAAAATATAGTTCCTGATAACAATCTAGGTGGTAGAATACTCATCTCCACCTGTAATCGCAATTTAGCTTCTTATCGTGCAAGATCTAGTGATTGTTTCTATGATCTTAAACTCTTAACACAGTTTGGATTGTTCTGAGAAAATTGTGAAAAGAAGTGAAGGATCGCCGCATGTAATTGTTGCAGTTTCCAACTTCTTGTCAAAAAAGCCACATACTCCGATAGAGTTCCAAAATGTCCATGAAAACCTTAAGTATAAACCAGGAGATCATGTCGGTCATTCCTACTATTCAATTTTATCTACGAGTTATTAGCATTTGTCATCCATTCTTAAGTATTGTTTCTTGTCCTTTCCTTTTTTTCCCTGAGGATTCCATGTTAATCCTCAGGGAAAAAATGAAAGGACAAGAAACAATACTTAAGAATGGATGACAAACGGTAATAACTCGTAGTTGAATAGCAGGAATGACCGACATGATCTCCTGGTTCATACTTAAGGCTATCATGGACATTCTGGAACTCTGTCGGAGTATGTGGCTTTTTTGACAAGAAGTTGGAAACTGCAACAATTACATGCAGCGATCCTTCACTTCTTTTCACAATTTTCTCAGAGCAATCAACCAATAAATCTGGGCAGCAATCCTTTTCAAAGGTCTTGTTACAAAAGAGCTGCCAAGACCCAAACTCTGTTAAGAGTTTAAGGTCAGAGAAACAATCACTAGATCTTGCACGATAAGAAGCTAAATTGTGATTATAGGTGGAGATGAGTATTCTACCACCTAGATTGTTATCAGGAACTATATTTTTAATGCAATCCAACTCATCTTCGGTCCAAATACCATAAAAAACAGGGAGGTAACTTTTTGATTGTAAATAAGAGTGCAACCTCTTCATTTTGGTTTTTGCAGGTAAACCTAATGCCTCCCAAAGATTCTCTAACAAGCCCTCACGAGAGGGTAGGATGGAAACCCAAGCATTGCAATTAAAATTTTCTTTAATCATTTGATAGACTTCATGAATAAGAGCAGTTTTACCTGAGCCAGCATCTCCGATTACTGAAATTACCATGTCCTTTGATTCTTCACTGCAAGCAAGACTCAGAAGTGCCTTTTTATTCTCCTCAATACCCACAAGAAGGTGATCATTTATGGAAAAAGAATAAGTCCTTATTTATGCATTGAGACCATCTGCCAAGAAGGAAAGGCAAAGTCAAATTATAGAGATTGCTAGTTCATATTTCAAAATGACTAATCCAAGCTAGTTCAGGAAAAAGCCATAGTTGAGAGTACTGCTGCATGACAACAATATAAGTGACAAAAGATGAATTATGCAGATATTTTGCCGCACAAACTGGTAATACCAAGCAACGAAAGATGAGAAATGGAAAACACAATAACAAGTAGAGAAAGAAGTGTTTAATTCATTTAGAAAATGAGATAGTACAATGAGATTCATTACAACCTTTGAATTTTGTGTGCTGCTCTTAGCATGCACATGCCAATGTGGAGGTAACTAACTAACAATGCAACTAACCTATAACAGATATTAGTAATAGCTAAAAAAATGCCAGCTCAAGTCTTGCTTTGTCATTGTTTTAAAAAGAATCCAACACAAGTACAAGCATCGCATTCAAAAAAGTTTACTTCCATATTTTCTCCACATTTTATGGCTCTTGGAAATTATTAAAGCTAAACTGCGAATAATAATATGTCAGCTTGGTTTCTTCATTTCAAAAAATATACTAATAATTAAATGGCAGCTTGTTTTATGTTTATGTTTTTCATTTAATGATCATAAATATTTTCACCTACCAAATTCTTTGAAATTAAATTCAACAAAGAGAGTGAACAACCATGGCCACAAAACAAAGCACATCGTGAATATTCTTGCAAAAATGGAAGGAAAAGTCCCCATGAATAAGTAAACACATGCCACATATGTCAAAAACAGAACAACAAAGGAAATGACACAAAGTTCACACAAAAAAGCTTTGGTTAGGTATTTTCACAAACAGTTGGTAGGCGGATTACAAATGACGTGACACAACAAGAAAACTTACCAATTCAAATATTTTCGCTCATCAAATAGGTATAGAGCTTCACATGGGCTATGGGATCTTTCCTCGTTTTCTTGAAATTTTTAGAGCCAGCTTTCAGTGCCTTAGTCCAACAAGCCTGTAATAAACAATGTAAAATATAATAAGAATACTGGTTCTAAATATTATAATATGTTTCCCCAAAGAAACAAGAATCTATAGAGCATGTTCGTCTGTCCTGTTTTCAGACAGAGGACAAGAACAAACAAGAATGATGGGTTTGAATGCCGACAAACAAACAAGGTATTCATTGATCAAATAATCATTCCCTAATAAAAATTAATTCCTAAATTTTATCTCTCAAATGGGTTTATTAATTTCAGGTTTTTTTGCTAACCCTAAAAATAAAAAAATTTCTCAAGAAACAAACAGAAATAGAAATACCTTTGTGGTGGGTTTGAGAGGAGATGGGGAGAAGTCAGAAGCCTTGGTTTTGATGTTGTTGTTGTTGTTGTGCTTGGCCTTGGACTTCACAAGATTGGCAGCAACTTTGAGTTTCTTCTTGATGTTAGAAGTGACTTTCTTGATCTTGCTTTTGCTGCCAAGTGATTTTCTCTTTGGTGTCACGAAACCAAAGTATTCAAAATCCAAATCTATGGCACTGTGAAGACGAGGGACCAAAGGGGACCAGATTGAACTCTGAGACTGAGAGTAGTTGAAGTCGAAAGCAGAAGACTTGTCAGGAAGAAGCTCTTTTGACATCAATGGATCCATGTAGTACACAGTATTCAAAATCCAAATCTATGGCACTGTGAAGACGAGGGACCAAAGGGGACCAGATTGAACTCTGAGACTGAGAGTAGTTGAAGTCGAAAGCAGAAGACTTGTCAGGAAGAAGCTCTTTTGACATCAATGGATCCATGTAGTACACCACTTTAGTAATGCCCATGTGATTTTTCTTTATGTTGTTGATGATTGAAAGCTAATAAACCTTTTTTTGTGGGTTTCCTTTGTGCGTTCGGTTTGTTTATATAGTAGAGGACATAAGCGTGGAAAGGAGGGCAAAAATTCTAACCGGTAATTTTGAAATTATGAGGCATTGTTTCTCGATTTTACCCCATACTTGTCTATCTATCTATTTATCTATACTACTACTACTTTCGTCCCTTTTTTTTTTTTGTCCTCTATTTTATTTTGAGATGTCCTAAAATATTGTCTTATTTTTAAAAACAAAAGTCATTAATTTACTAATGTTCCTATTATACCCCTATTAATTTACTAATTCAATTTTTTGATAAATTTTTTTAAGGATAGTTTTGAAAACTTATACATTTTTAAAAGATATACAAGACAATAAATAATGTTCCCTTAAAAAGTTTGACTTTTCAAACAGGACAAAAAAAATGGGATGAAGAGAGTACTATTTAAGAGGTTTTTTCTGTTTGGACTAGATTTTTTTTTGTTCCAAAATAGCTTTATTTCTTTAGGTTTAAGTAGAGACAAAACTAAATGATAATTTGGTAAAACTACATTTTTAACTCTTGCAAAAACATTGCCTATAAAATAGGATTGAAAAGTTCCAATAACCCACTGTTCCCATCAAAAAATAATTCCACACAAAAAAATAAAAATAAAAACTCACGTATAATTCAAAACATACAGCCAACCAGGTATTCAATATTTACCACCTTCACCCCTCTTAAAAAATAAAAGCTCAATGTTATCCACAAATGGAGTACGTAATACATTCGAAACTTTTACATATAAAAATTTTGATGGGCATGGTGTATATGGCTTTTTTTTTTTTTTTTTTTTTTTTGTTAATGAGATTAGAATTTGATGGATAAATTTTGCCAATTGATAATGGATAAACTTGAGTAACTTATCAGAAATAATTATAAAAAGTCTTAATTTAGAGTATTATATATATATATATATATTTTTTTTTTTGGCCAAAGAGGTGGGTTAAAACTTTAAAACGTTTCTTAATTTTAAGGTAGTGGGGTTGTGTTATAGTAGTTAGAGGAAGAGTTTTTTCAAAAAAGTAGGTAACTGTGTAATTGAGGGTTAGTGGAAGATAGGTTTTTTACTCTTTTTAGGAAATGGAGATAGTTCCTAAAAACACTACATATAAGACCATGTTAATTCTACTGCTTACCAAAAACATAAACTGTTCCTATCAAAAAAGAAAAGAAAAAAAAGACTTAACTGTTCTTTTGCATCTACATCTTTCAATGACAATTGAGACAAAGTGTGTGTGGTGTTGTATCAAAAATAAGAATGGTGGTGAAGAAGAGGGTCTTGCAATCAATATCGATCTTGGGACGACGTACTCATGCGGGGCAGTGTGGCAACGTGTTCGTGTGGAGATAATAACCAATGAGCAAGACAACAGAATGATGCCTTCCTATGTTGCCTTCACTGACAATGAGTGCTTGATAGGTGATGCTGCCAAGAACCAAGTTGCTAGGAGTTCTACCAACTCCATCTAAGTATGACTTCAAATATAAAAGATTACGTGTTACCGACCCTAACTAATTTATTGAGAATTCATGTTGTTGTTATTTTTCCACTGCATCCAACCTCCAACTCATCAACTTGACAAAATTGACTTAAATCATTTTTTTTTTTTTTTTACGTTGGCTTGATTTTTTTTTTTTTTTTTTCTGCATATGATATGTGTTTTGACTGTGTGAGAAAATAACAATGAAATCAACTTGACAAAATTTACTAAACTAAATTTTTTTGTGGATTGATGATTGGGTTGAATTTTTTGTTTGTTTTGTTTTTAGCCTTGACATATAATACTGCATATGATATGTGTTTTGACTGCATGCAAAAGAAAAATGAAATTAATTTGAAAAATTTACTTATATAACTCAATATTTTTGTGGACTAATAATGGGTTAAGTTGGGTTGAATTTTTTTTTTTTTTTTTTAGCCTTGACATATACTGCTTACATATACTGCTTTGTGTTTTGATTGCATGATAGAAGAAAAATGAAACATTGGTTAATTTTTTATTCTCATCCACCAATATAAGAATATATTTATACACACTTTTTACATTTTCCATTATAATGCATTTGTGGGTGAAATAATTTTTTGATCATACTCCTAGATTTTTTGTGATTGAAAAATGTAATAATATCAAATTATAATGGATGCAAATTATTAAATTTTGAAAGAGATTAAATGGTACTCTACCGTTGATCACCCTCTCACAAATCACGATTAGGTAACTCTCTTTCCTCTCATGCTCTCTTACTTTTAATTTCATTTTCAGTTTGTGTGGGTTCTTTTTTTTTTTTTTTAGCTAACAGGCCCAAGTTGAAACAAGGATCCTGGGCCCAATACTTATTGTTTTAAGAGACTGGACTTGGTTCACCACAACTAATTGGGTTGATTTCAACCAGGGGTGTAAGAGCACAATCCTACAACACATACATGCTAACAACAAGAAATATATGCATTGAACAAACAAGAAACAGCAAAGGAACGAAATGGTAAAGAAGGAACACAAAATAAAACGTTAGGATCCTTAAAATAATGTAAAGTACTTCGTTACTTTCTTGATTATGTAATACACTGCTCACTAGGACATGTTACAAGGTCCAAATAAGTTCAAAAATCACAGACTTAGATGGCTCTTTAGGTCTTTAAGGCTTGCAAAGTTTGAATCCCTTTGAATCTAAGTGTGTTCTCTAGTGCTATTTGAGGATACCAGATGGTATTTTCTCCCTTTTTCTCTCTTTTTTTGGAATTCTGACAGAGTTTTCTCAATAATTTTTACTCTAATTCCCTGTTGCTAAATGCCTTTCACCGTTGGCTCTTTCCCTTTTATAGTGCATCCTAGGGTTTTCGGGATACCATTAATTCCCTCTATTTGCTCATCTAGTTACCAAACCAATGCTGTGTCAGCAACATGGGGGGCTAGTCCCTTCCTCATTCTTCATTTTTTTTTTTTTTTTTTTTTTTGAGATTTCCTCTTCAAAAGACCTCAGCTGACCTTCCGTTTGGGGTGTCCTAAAGGGCTAACTTTTGGTCTTTCTTTTTTCAAGGCTTCTAGATTCCACCTTTTCAAACCCAACTTTTGGCTTTTTTCCCTTTGTCATTTTTCCCAAGTGAGTGATTCTTTCTGCCAGGTTGAAAGTTTCCTAGCAACCTTCTTTCATGGTTCTTCTTTCTGGTTCCCCATGTACCAGCCACTTGTTCATGAATTATTGGTACCCAAGCCTTCTGATCCTTTTCTGCATCAATGGGTGGTTGATAAGGACATATATGTCCTTGTTTCTTGTATTTCTCACATGCCCTTTTGAACTGTCTTAATCCCACCTAACTTTGCTGCATGTCCTGAGGATCCCAGGCACCTGGAAATCCCAAGGTATCTTGGCCCAGTTCTTTTCCCGGGCTCCCCTTTGATTTTCTAACTTTTTGAGAGTTGGGTTGGTTCTTTTCTTTCCCTTTGTTTCATGGGGTCCGAAACCTACTTATTCATAGATTTGGGTCCCTCCTTATGGACCCTTAATGGTTTGGACCTTTCCTCCCTTTTATTTATTGGAAGCCCACATGCTTTGCTCTCTCAATCCTTTGGGTTGCTTTGGGCCTTGGTTCAACATTGTGATTTTTTGGACCTCAACACTATTTTTTTTTTTTTTTTTTGTGAGTCATATTGATATAATTTTTCTAAAGGTTATTTTTTATTTATGTATTTTGACAGAGAGAAGACACATTTTGAAAGAGATTATTATTGAGTGATTAGATTGATTGCGAAATAGTTGACGATGGTGATGAATCCAGACACGATGAATATGAGACATCTAATTTTTTATTTTTATATCTTCATCTTACTATCTACTATTGTTGACTTATATTCTTTGTTGGATTTCGTAAGGAAAAAAAAATTGAATTCTTTTTATTTATAAGTTAGTTTTTTTTTTCAAAAAAATTGTAATTCTTTTTATTTATAAGTTTTTTTTTTTTTCCTTTTCTTTCAGCGGTTGGGGATCCCAAAATTTTTCTTTCAATATGAATATGGCAATATTGTTGGGACTTTACTAGATTACCAACTAAATGCATCTTCTTCTTCTTTTTTTCCCCTCAAAAGGAGTTGTCACGTGTATAAACAATTCACAATTATTTTTTTGAGAAACAAAAATATAGAAGACATAAAATAAATAAATAAATCCTCATTGCACGCACTTTGCCCATGCGATGAGGTGCTTTTTTTCCTTTTTGTTTTTTGGGTATAGTATAATAATTTTTTATTCATTCATCTCTTCTAATGTTATAAATTTTAGAGGCTCACCAATCAAATAATTTCCAATGGTGAAAAATTAGCAATTTAGGATGTACAAATACTACTATAGAGACTCAAACATTTGTTAAGTAAATAAAAATTGAAGCAAATAATCATAGAGAATCAAACAATAGCAATATATTACTATAGTAATTCCAAATTATAATTGATGCAAATTAGGTTCACTCTCCCACTAACCCATTTCTTCAAAACAACTATACATTTACTAATTTTTTTAAATATAAAAACAAGTTAAACAAAAAAAGTTAAACAACCCACTTGTTGTTGTTGTTGTTGTTTTTTTTTTTTTTTTTTTTTTTCTCCTTTAAAAAAAAAAAATCATCCTCACATTTATCTTCATATCAAATTTTTAAAATGACATCCTCAAGTTTATCCAAAAACAAAAACTAAATAGATATATACGTTTATCTTCCAATCTATTTAAAAAATAAAAATAAATAAAATAAATAAATAAAATAAAACCTAAACAAATACTAGCCTCTAAGCACGCGCTCATGCACGTGCTTAAAGGCTCTTCTATTTTTTTGGGTAAAGGTTAATAACTTGCATCCATTATAATTTGGGATTACTAGATTTTTCAATCTCAAAAAAAATCTAGGGGTGTGATGAAACGCATAATACTCATCACACCACTAACACATAATACTCATCACAACACAAACACATAATTTTGTAACTAGCCTTTGAGTACGCACTCATGCGTATGCTTAAAGGCTCTTCTTTTTTTCTTTTTCTTTTTCTTTTGTAAAAATTAATAATTTGCATCTATTATAATTTGAGATTACAACATTTTTCAATCACAAAAAAATCTAAGGGTGTGATGAAACGCATAATACTCATCACATCACAAATGCATAAATTTTGTAAGTAGCCTATGAGCACGTGCTCACGCACATGTTCAGAGGCTCTTCTTATTTTTGGTAAAGATTAATAATTTGAATTCATTATAATTTGAGATTAATACATTTTCCAACCACAAAATATCTAGGGGTGTGATAAAAAAATACCTAGAGGTGTGATGAGTATTATATGTTTGTAGATGAAATCTATTTTTCATCACATCCCTAGGTATTTTGTGATTGTAAAATGTAGAAATCTCAAATTATAATGAATTCAAATTATTTACATTTTCCAAAAAAAAAAAAAAGAGCCTCTGAGCACGAGCGTGAGGCTAGTTTCCTTTAAAAAAAAATCTTCCTCACATTTATCTTCCTATTAATTTTTTTTTTTTTTAAACATCCTCAAGTTTATCCAAAAAAAACTAAATAGATATATACATTTTTCTTCAAATCAATTCTTTTTTTTTAAAACATCCTCAAGTTTATCCACAAAAAAAAAATAATAAAAAATAAATAGATACTAGCCTCTGAGCACGTACATGAAAAACTAAATAGATACTAGCCTCTGAGCATGCGCTCATGCATGTACTTAAAGGCTCTTCTATTTTTTTGGGTAAATGTTAATAATTTGAATCTATTATAATTTGGAATTACTACATTTTTCAATCACAAAAAAATCAAGGGGTGTGATGAAATGCATAATACTCATCACACCACAAACGCATAATACTCATCAGAGGCCTTTTGTATTTTTTTGGTAAAGGTTAATAATTTGAATCCATTATAATTTAGGATTACTACATTTTTCAATCACAAAATATCCAAAAGTGTGATGGAAAAAATACCTAGAGGTGTGATGAGTGTTATATGTTTGTAGATGAAATCTTTTTTTCATCACACCCCTAAGTATTTTATAATTGGAAAATGTAGTAATCTTAATAATAATATATTCAAATTATTAACATTTACCAAAAAAATAGAAGAGCCTCTGAGCACACGCATGAGCGCATGCTCAAAGGCTAGTTATAATTACTTATTTTGGTCCATAATCTTAGGGTCTGTTTAGATACCGTTTATTATTGAAAACTGAAAATACTGCAGCAAAATAATTTTTAAATGTGTGAATAGTGGTGTGAGACTCAGTTTTAATTTAACATTTGTGTTTTTCTATATTTGCGAGTCCTATGAACAGTACATGGGACCCACCGACAGAAAAAATGCCAAACAGAAATTTTTTTCCTTTTCAGTGCAATCCAAACTCAACCTTGGAGTCCACAAAAACTAAAATTCGGGCTCCCAAGTCCATGGTTTTGTATTGGGGCCCAAAACAGTTATTATAGTCTCTTTGGGACTTGACGCAGTAGAACTGTCAAGTTCGGATCAAAATTAGCTCATTTTACATGGGTTAGAAACGGGGTGGTTGACGCATATTTTTCATATGAATTTTTTTTTTCTTTTTACATTTTGAATGACGTTTTAAAATTTTGATTTTTTTTTTATATAAAAAAACCACAATCACATGTATTATATTTGTCAATTGATTTTAAGTTGTACATTGTAAAGCCTACAACAGACGTGTAAACCAATCGGTATATTAGAACTTTTAATGACTTGTTTATTGGTCTGCCAAATTTAGCCAGAAGACCAAGTATGAAAGTCCACCCCGTGGCCATTAAGAAGAGGAATGTTTGTCAAATAAATACCTTCAAAAACCTCTAATCCATCTTCTATTGTGTTCCTTTATGCTCCATTTGGTTTGAGGAGTAGAGTAAAATAGAGTTGGCCAAATATTAGCATAATTTCAAGCCAACTCTACTCTACTCATCCTTACTCTTCCTTCCTCTCCTTCAATCTAAACAGCTCTTTAATGAGAATTTAGGATGACTCAACATTTTAGCCTCATCAGATCAAATTTCAAAAATCAAATCAAGAGAGAAAATTTATGATGATTAAAATGGCTGGCTTAAATTTCTCATGGAATAAATAACAAATCAAAAAATCAAATTTGAATTTATATTCTAAGGAGATAAAAAAAGGACCAAGAAAAAATAGGTTAACATCATGTACTTGCCAAAATCACCATAGCAACTAAATCTAGCAAAATGGATCGGAATGGACAAAGGAACTAGATGCACTAAAATTTAGACTAAGATAGAAGAGGCGTAATTCATACCCATTAACTAACAAAAAAGGAAATTTTCAACTATTCTGAACAAAGAGGAAAGAAATTGCTAACTTTGAAATATAATTAAGAGGTTTACAAAGATTTAAATCATTTGAATAAAAGCAAATCACATAATTTAAGAAAATAATTTGATTCAATATTAAAAGAGTAAGAATCACAAAAACTCTATTTAAATTATGTTTTTTTTTTTTCGATAAATCCTCTAATTGAATTTATTTAATAAAACTTAGTAAATAAATATGTATCATGTATAAATATGATCTATTAAACTTTCTTGTGTATCGCACGGACTACTAACTACTTTACATGTATACAAGGGTAAAAAATTACCCATAGTTTAAAATGATGCTGTACATAACTGTTAAAAGAAAAAAGGGAGCCACTATACATAATGTACAAAACACAGGTTACACGCATTTTACATGAGAACATATGACCCAAGTTAAAAAGGCATTACTTAAGCCAATGAGCTCAAGCTTAGATATCACGTCAGTCCAAGGCAGATGTGGTGTGTTTAGTGCAATTGGGGGTGTTTAATTACCAATCAGCAAAAAAATAGGCCCCAAAGGAACTTTTTTTTTTATAGGTGCTCCCTCACTCACTTTGTATGGGGGGCCAAGGCAAGGGTGGAACCAGGTGCCAGGCCTTGTGATGAATCCAATCCTTCAGTGCAGAAAATGAATTCCAGTTTTCAGCTATTTGAAATGACCTTGATGCAGGAGATGCCCATAGCCCAACCTCACTCTTTCCTAAGTTCAATTGTTGTCAACAATATCTGTAACAAGTTTTCTGCATCTTCCTTGCTAGGCAATGGCGGTAGCAGGAGCCAGGCCTTGTGATGAATCCAATCCTTCAAATCAGTAAAAAATGTACTCCACTTTTAAGCTACTTGATATTTCCTTGATGCAGGAGATGCCCATAGCCCCAGCCCCGCTCTTTCCCAAGTTCAATTGTAGACAACAATATTTGTAACAAACTTTCTGCATCTTCCTTGCTTGCCAATTCCAAGTTTGTCTGGAAGAGTGGAAGAGTAGTAGGATTGCTCCATCGCACTGTCCTTGTACCAACTCCTTTTCTGGGATGATGTTGGTTTTGCCTCAGTATTGTATCTGGACTGCTTCCAACAATATGTACCACTTCTTGATCCGAATCAGCATGTATAACACTCTCCAAACCAATTTCTGATTCTATCACCCATTCTGGATCAGCAGAAATGCCTCGAAATTCAGGCTTACCCAACTCCACCAAACTAGGGCAACTAACAATCAATACAAATCTCTCTGTGATGATGACAAATTTACCAGCTTGTTTAAGTGCTTTGCATATGACTAAGACCTCATCCTTGAGCTTTAAATCATTATCAGCCTCCACAAGTACTGATGTTCCAACTGCTTCTTCCCAAGAGTAAGGTCTTAGAGGAAGTTCCCTGCTTAGAGGCCTTGGAAGACGGGCCCTAAAGCGCTGCGATCCCATTTGGTATAGCCTACTTCTATTTCTGATACTCTGTGCAGTTTTTCCAGTAACTTCAAGGATACTAGCTGCTGGTTTCGCCAAAAGTCCTGTGACTCCCAATGCTATACCTGCACCAAGGGATATGAGCAAGAAAGCACAGTCAATAGCTATGCAAACACCACTAACCATCTCTGCATCTTAAGTGACAATGTTTGTGTTGCTGATCCCTTAAACGCTCATAATTTTGAGGGAAATTATACTGATCATAATGAGACATATACAATTTACAGCATCCTAGTAGTTGATTACCTGAGAGGACACCAGGAAGGCCATGTTTCTCAGCTCCTTTAATTGGTGACTGGAGAAGACCAGTGAGTCCCTGGAATTAAACAGGATACACAATTCAACACATTAAAACATAAATAATATAGTGCATATAATTTCCCTTCAAAAGAGAAGCATGATAACACATGTTTCCAATCAAAATATTTTCTAACTGAATTTTTTTTTTTCTTTCTATATCTATATTCTATAACAATATCTTCAGTGAGTTAATTATTGATTACAGAACCTCCCATCATATCAATGATTTGCTAGGCGTATTTTAATATATTCTTTAGAGAACCAAATAAATGATGTAATGGAAATCATAGAATAATAATATCAATGGACTAGCTACATGAATCATTTTTAATACAGGAAGATGGACAGATGGATTGGTCTAGATGAAGAGGAAAAAAAAAAGGATTGAACTTATACATCAATGAGAACTTCATTTGATTAGTTTAATAAATTATTATTATTATTATGTAGGTAAAGTAAACAGGCAGAACTAATATTTCCTTCAAAAATGGAATAAAAAATTCCTCCGTTAGAAGTTAGAAGAAGCCCACTTCTGGGAAAAAAGTGATTTTTTTCTGCAATTTTGGTAAACCATATGCATCAAAAAAAAATTTTAACTTTAAGCCACTAAACAAAATGACAGTGCAAATAAAATAAACAATTAGGAAGTCAAATGGATTTTCAAAATATTAATCCAATACAAGTTTACTAAGTAGTTTAATATTACCATTGAATTCCACCGAGTATAACCTGATCTAACTCTATATATATACACTTCAAACCAATCTGGACAAGCAAATAGAACTTATGTCTATACTAGACAGTAAGAACACCTATAAAAAGATAGTTATCAATTATATTGTGTATATTTGTTTGGTCTTCTTTATATACAAATAAGCCACGTTACAATTTTTTATAGTCAAAATTTTACTTATAGTTCCCAAAGAATGACTTTTAGACACCAGATAGACCTTAATTACAGACTATGAGACTTTTTGCTTAACTCATAACATGACCATATTGGAACAATTTTAAAACTCTAATGTAAACATTCATAGACCTAAAACTTCAGAGTTTAACATGAAAACAATATCAAATTCTTGGGTTTATTATATAATTCCCAAATTTTATTGCTTATACACTGATTTTTATGAACAAATATAGATATTACATGAAGAATTTGAACTCCTATTATAACTCTTTTATCACTTTTAAAAGGTAAAAGTAATTTCTTTTTATTTTGAATGTTTTTCTCTTTAATCAAAACTTTTGCTTCTTTATTTTCCCTTTTTACCACCCATGTTTTCCATTTATTGCTTTTGAACCTTAAGAGACATAAAAATATGATAAAATACAAAAAAAAATTCTTTCAATTATTTTAAATAATTTTTATTTTAGAATTTAAAAGAGATAATAGCCATTAATAATATAATAAAATAAAATTGTCAAAAGGGAATTCAAAAAGAAATGTATATGCAACTCAATTTTTCATAGTAGTTCTGAGTTGGAGATGCAACCCTAGCCCTCAATTGATAGGTGGATGCATGATTTTTTGAAATCATCTAAGTAAATGAATAAACAAAAAAAATACACACCTATAAACAAACAACTAAAAAAAAGAAAAATAACTTCATTTTTGAATGATTCAATTGTCACAACAAATGGGGGAGTGGGATTTGAATCATGGTTCTTCTTGTAAAAGAGCACATGCAATGCCATTGAGTTACAAGGCTCTTGGGGAAAAGAAGTAGAAGAGAGAAGTAACTATTAACTATTAATTGAGCAATTTATGAAATATATAATAATTTTCACTATTTTTAAGTTTATATGCAATGGCAACTCATTTATTGAAAACATTACTAGCTGTTTGAATTCTACCCATAGGTTTGGAACACATCATTCTAGTTTCATCTTGTTAGAATTATGATTAAAATTACCACTTTCTAATAGCTTAAATTTTTGATACAATTGGAATTTATCATTGTGTTATATCAAGTGGTCTTTAGTTCAAGCATTGTCTTTGCTATGCTTCCCATTTAAAAGGTTAAATTCCCATGAGTTGGGCCCCATTTATTAAGGGGGAGTTCAACGATTAAATTTTACTATTTCCCAACTGTTTAAAGTTTTGGTACAATTGGTAATTCATCCTATCAAAAAAATTTGAAACTCAACTTTTGTGAATCGTATAAATTTGTCCCATACAGTGAACCAACAGATCCACTTCTATAAACATCTAGGAGGCTCTTACAATGAGAACTACTAAATATGACTGACATACCTCTAAGACTTCATTTATCACACCTTTACTTTGTGAAGCTGCACTCATCTGTTGCTTTTCCATACTTGAAACAGCTTGGTCATCGAAGGTCAATGCAACAATACCCTACAAGCAGAAATTCAGTTCATATTTAAAAATATATAGAAACTGATCTCTGAAACCATTCAAATGCTTATGATGAAAATAGATACCTTGTGTGCAGCTTTACTGAACTGAGTGGCAGCGTCACTTATAGCATAGACTGTGTTACTTAAAAGACTAGTGCTGCCTTGTGCCATGCCAGTGATAAGTCCAGTAGGGCTCTGCCAATAGAAAAAGCTAGTTTTCAGAGAGCTGATAAAAGGAGCAAGCTTTGGCCATCTAATAAACTATGTACCTGCAAAACACTCCTGGCAGGCATTGATAAGAAATCCCTCAGGCCAAGCCCCAAACTCCTAGCAAATCCCATTGGATTACCAATAACACCAGCAGAACCAAACACCTGCAAATAAAAAGAAACAAGGAGCATGAGAAGAGTGTGGCACAATGTTCATTCTAGAGACTCAAATAAACTGGAAGACTAAGGAGAGGCAATTCAAATTTAAAGGATCCATCTGTTTCACAGAAGACAAGGAGATGATTTTTATAACATAATGTTAAGAGTATGTGGTTAAATGATTAAATTTATCATATCCCAATCGCTTAAGTTTTTGGGAAAATTAGTAATTTAACATGGTATCAAAGCAGGAGGTCCTAAGTTCAATCTCAATTTTCTCCAGTTTACCTCCCATTTAGAATCCCTCATATTGAGCCTTGCCTATTAAAAGGGAGTGTGAGCCCACGCGTGAGGCGGAGTGTTAAAAATATGTGGTTAAATGATTAAATTTACCTATCCCAATCGGTAATTTAACACAACAATTATGTTCATGGTTGCTAAACATTCCCTGACATATAGCTCATTGACTTCCTTCCACCCATGTTCTGAATAGCCCAATCAGCCACATTAGCTGATGTAAAGTTAATTTGCTATATATATATATATATATATATGTATGTATTCTACTATTGATATACATAAAAATGATCACGTTTTCATTCCGTGATATATCCAATCTCATAGTGAAACTTTCATACTCAGTTTATTCTTCAACTAAACTATTTTCATATAAACTGCATCTCAGTTGCTTGTAATTTCTACCCACAAAGTCATGAGTCATATCAGTCTTAATGTCATCTCAACATCTAACAGTAGCATGATGTGATTGTTGATATTTTATGAAACAAGCTCCCTTTTCCCTATTCAACCTTCAAAAAAATAGCAGGTTATAAACAATACCACCGGAACAAATTCCCTATGTGATGCAGCCATGGAAAAAGAGATTTAGTTGCTGTTTGCATAGAATTTTGGTAATACAGGGTTTTTTCGGTGAGAGACCCTTGTTCGATGTCCGATGGATATGAGATGTGTGGATTAATAGGTTGCATCAAAGCAGTACAGTGTTAATTGAGTATTTATTTGGCGCTTTTATTTTACAAGGTATGATTACTTTTGTGAGAATGGAATGTAATTATTTTGCTAAGCAATTTAAGGGTATTTAGTAATTGAGTCAAATATAGAACTTCTTAGGATTTTATAGGCATCTAGGGTTTATTTTCTTGAAGTCCAAGTTAGTATTTGTTTGCCTTTATTACATTTTTGCCATGTGAGGCCCTGTATGACGTTCAATGGATATGACATCTGCATCATTTAATAGAATGCATCAAAGTGGCATAGGGTCAAATGAGTATTTATTTTACAAGTTATGTTTATTTTTGTTGGTAATTGAGTCAACTCTATTTTTTTAATTGCTGGGCAAATTAGAAAGTCCTAGTAGAATGTGGAAGAAGTCAAAGAGTCCTACAAATATGTCCAATTTCAAAAAAATTGGAGTTGATTAATATAATGGTGAGCGTTTGAGTATTGAGGTATATTGGCGATAGTATGTTTTCTTCTCTCTCTTCTTCTTTGGCACACCTAATACCGTCATGGTATACACAATCCCTGAACACAGAAAACTTTCTCTTTTCTTTCATCTTTTACAGCCCAAATCAGATCCATTTTCCTATATCCTCTGTGAAACCTGCAAACCCTAAATTTGTCACACCTTTGTGACAGCAGCAACCAACCTTAAACACGCTAATTTGCTACTGCCAGGAAATTTCCAACAAACAGTTTTTTCTTTTCCACTAAAGCCATAACCCACCAAATATTGTCACATAAGACATCCCTAAAATGAAAAGATAAATGTTAATATCGGTATCAGAGTCTCTACTCTCTTATGATTTTGAAAACCTCACCTCTACTCACTTGTCAATTTTGAATATCTCCAATGAGTAGAGGCGAGATTTTCAAAATCACGAGGGAGTAGAGGCTCTGATAGTTTTCAAAGAGAGAGATAAATTCCGCAATAACACTCTTAAGCATAGGAGAATGGAAATCAGAAAGGACAACAAAAGTCCACAGTAGTTTACAGCTATAGGAGAATGGACAATACCTCCTGTATTTTATATAAATAGTTATTTCCACTGCATTGCTAATGGAAGTCAGTGTTTTAGCTAATCTAATATGAAAAAGTTTACATACTTAGCCAATTTAAATATTAAAAATTATTAACAATTAATGTATCATAAGAGTCAAAAAGAAAATAGAAGCAGGCATTAAATACTGTCCCACAGTTGGTGGAAAGAGAATATTTGGGCCAAAAGCAGTAGAGGTTGAATGCATACTTTGTCCCACATGCGTTAAAGAAAAATCTCATTTATTTGATTCTAGAAAATTCTAGGAATTTAAAAAACAAATTAAATCAGGAAAAAACTGAAAAAGAAAAAATACACAGCAAGGGTTGCAACAAAGTTTGAAGCATGCATATAGAAACAATTTCCAAGCTGGACATACAGTCATTTATGCTCTTAATTACCCTGGATTCTTCTCACTCATTGCCTTAATGAACAAATCTATTTTTTAACTTATCAATCACGAATAAAGAAATGAAAATAATTAAGAAAACCAAATTGTAATAAAAATGAGCCAGCTAGATAACTACTGAAAATTTACCTTATACATCTCATGAAGAAGTTGCCGAGTGTAATGCTGGATGAGGATCTCCTCAATGGATTCCCAGCTAGCCATGTGATGTACAATGGTCAATTGCTTCAGATGAATACGTGCTCCCTCAACATCAGCAAGGGCCATAATACCTCTCTGTCATTAATTATTACCAAAAATATTTATTAAAATAATGATTAAATTCACAATTTCTAACACCTTAAGCTTTTAGGAAATTTTTAGTTATCATGATATCAAAGCAAGTGGTTATGAGTTCAAACTCTATCTTCACTTTACCTGCTATTTAAAAAGTTAAAAAACACACGTTGGTTCCCACTTAATAGGAGAGAGTTTTGGCCTACATGTGAGGGAAAATGTTTATAATGATTAACCTTTTCCTAACTACTTAAGCTTTTAGGACAAGGGTTAGTTTCTCAGTATCCATGATTAACGTGGATGGCAGAGTAGATATATAATCCAAAGAAATCATGGCCATAAATGAAAGAAAATAGACTATTTAAAACCCATGGCAACACTAGATCTGGGAAGCACGGGTGCGTTTCGGGATTCGGGTGCGGGTGCGGGGGCGGGTGCGGGACTCGGCAATTTTTGAAAAATGTAGGTGCGGGTGCGGCGGGACTCGGCGATTAAAAAATTATTAAAAATATTTTTATTTATATTTTTAATATATTGCTAAGTATACTTTTTCACATTATATAAACATATACCAAATTTAAGAGCAATAGTAGATAATAATTAAAACATGATGTTCATAAATTAAATACAACTCACAAGATTGAAACTAAAACATTTCATAATGTTCAGAAATTAAGTTGATGTAAAGTTAATTTGCTATATATATATATATATATATATATATGTATGTATTCTACTATTGATATACATAAAAATGATCACGTTTTCATTCCGTGATATATCCAATCTCATAGTGAAACTTTCATACTCAGTTTATTCTTCAACTAAACTATTTTCATATAAACTGCATCTCAGTTGCTTGTAATTTCTACCCACAAAGTCATGAGTCATATCAGTCTTAATGTCATCTCAACATCTAACAGTAGCATGATGTGATTGTTGATATTTTATGAAACAAGCTCCCTTTTCCCTATTCAACCTTCAAAAAAATAGCAGGTTATAAACAATACCACCGGAACAAATTCCCTATGTGATGCAGCCATGGAAAAAGAGATTTAGTTGCTGTTTGCATAGAATTTTGGTAATACAGGGTTTTTTCGGTGAGAGACCCTTGTTCGATGTCCGATGGATATGAGATGTGTGGATTAATAGGTTGCATCAAAGCAGTACAGTGTTAATTGAGTATTTATTTGGCGCTTTTATTTTACAAGGTATGATTACTTTTGTGAGAATGGAATGTAATTATTTTGCTAAGCAATTTAAGGGTATTTAGTAATTGAGTCAAATATAGAACTTCTTAGGATTTTATAGGCATCTAGGGTTTATTTTCTTGAAGTCCAAGTTAGTATTTGTTTGCCTTTATTACATTTTTGCCATGTGAGGCCCTGTATGACGTTCAATGGATATGACATCTGCATCATTTAATAGAATGCATCAAAGTGGCATAGGGTCAAATGAGTATTTATTTTACAAGTTATGTTTATTTTTGTTGGTAATTGAGTCAACTCTATTTTTTTAATTACTAGGCAAATTAGAAAGTCCTAGTAGATTGTGGAAGAAGTCAAAGAGTACTACAAATATGTCCAATTTCAAAAAAATTGGAGTTGATTAATATAATGGTGAGCGTTTGAGTATTGAGGTATCTTGGCCATAGTATGTTTTCTTCTCTCTCTTCTTCTTTGGCACACCTAATACCGTCATGGTATACACAATCCCTGAACACAGAAAACTTTCTCTTTTCTTTCATCTTTTACAGCCCAAATCAGATCCATTTTCCTATATCCTCTGTGAAACCTGCAAACCCTAAATTTGTCACACCTTTGTGACAGCAGCAACCAACCTTAAACACGCTAATTTGCTACTGCCAGGAAATTTCCAACAAACAGTTTTTTCTTTTCCACTAAAGCCATAACCCACCAAATATTGTCACATAAGACATCCCTAAAATGAAAAGATAAATGTTAATATCGGTATCAGAGTCTCTACTCTCTTATGATTTTGAAAACCTCACCTCTACTCACTTGTCAATTTTGAATATCTCCAATGAGTAGAGGCGAGATTTTCAAAATCACGAGGGAGTAGAGGCTCTGATAGTTTTCAAAGAGAGAGATAAATTCCGCAATAACACTCTTAAGCATAGGAGAATGGAAATCAGAAAGGACAACAAAAGTCCACAGTAGTTTACAGCTATAGGAGAATGGACAATACCTCCTGTATTTTATATAAATAGTTATTTCCACTGCATTGCTAATGGAAGTCAGTGTTTTAGCTAATCTAATATGAAAAAGTTTACATACTTAGCCAATTTAAATATTAAAAATTATTAACAATTAATGTATCATAAGAGTCAAAAAGAAAATAGAAGCAGGCATTAAATACTGTCCCACAGTTGGTGGAAAGAGAATATTTGGGCCAAAAGCAGTAGAGGTTGAATGCATACTTTGTCCCACATGCGTTAAAGAAAAATCTCATTTATTTGATTCTAGAAAATTCTAGGAATTTAAAAAACAAATTAAATCAGGAAAAAACTGAAAAAGAAAAAATACACAGCAAGGGTTGCAACAAAATTTGAAGCATGCATATAGAAACAATTTCCAAGCTGGACATACAGTCATATATGCTCTTAATTACCCTGGATTCTTCTCACTCATTGCCTTAATGAACAAATCTATTTTTTAACTTATCAATCACGAATAAAGAAATGAAAATAATTAAGAAAACCAAATTGTAATAAAAATGAGCCAGCTAGATAACTACTGAAAATTTACCTTATACATCTCATGAAGAAGTTGCCGAGTGTAATGCTGGATGAGGATCTCCTCAATGGATTCCCAGCTAGCCATGTGATGTACAATGGTCAATTGCTTCAGATGAATACGTGCTCCCTCAACATCAGCAAGGGCCATAATACCTCTCTGTCATTAATTATTACCAAAAATATTTATTAAAATAATGATTAAATTCACAATTTCTAACACCTTAAGCTTTTAGGAAATTTTTAGTTATCATGATATCAAAGCAAGTGGTTATGAGTTCAAACTCTATCTTCACTTTACCTGCTATTTAAAAAGTTAAAAAACACACGTTGGTTCCCACTTAATAGGGGAGAGTTTTGGCCTACATGTGAGGGAAAATGTTTATAATGATTAACCTTTTCCTAACTACTTAAGCTTTTAGGACAAGGGTTAGTTTCTCAGTATCCATGATTAACGTGGATGGCAAAGTAGATATATAATCCAAAGAAATCATGGCCATAAATGAAAGAAAATAGACTATTTAAAACCCATGGCAACACTAGATTTTAGCTTTTGTGAGAAATTTTATTAAAAATTAATGACAATAAAGCGACAAGATTTAATGATCATAGATTTAAAATACCAAAGCAATTAGAGACAAGGTTTCTGACATATGAGTTATTAATTCATATCAAGGAAGCTCTTTACTTTCAAGTAGAAACACACATGGACAGATAAAGGGTGCAACTAACATTCTCTCAGCCATGGTACATAGCTAATGCACCAATTATTGTTTGGACGGATAAGCCCAATTTTTATTAGGATTGATAACATAAAAGTGTTTTCCCATCCATCTTGCCAACATATTCGCTTTCCCATCTTTGCTAACTACCTCACAAAGTCTGAGCCTGTGCATTTTCGAAGTCTTTTGCTACTGGCCCCAAGAGTAATAGCCGCTGTGCTGGTCTCAGACCATGAAGAATCTATTCTACAACAAATTTCGCTAAAGAGGTAGGGAAATTGTCTGTGTGAAAGAGAGAGTATGGTAGCTTACATGGTAGACCAACCAATTACCACAATGAACACCACAATGGCAGGCCAACAATTACCATAATGAACACCACCATGGCAGGTTGCTTGGTTGCTATAGGAAATTCCATTCTGCCCTTCCTCTCACAGCATCTCTGATTTCTTCCATCCCTCCATTATGGATATTTCTGTTTTTTTTCCCCTTCCTGGTAAGTATTCACTAAGGAAACAAAAAATTTTAAAAAATTTAAGGGTGGTGAAAAGTAAGGATGGCTGCTTAATCTGACTAAAATGGTGGTCATGGGAAGTTGCTATACTATAAGGTTTGTAAAGAGAGTACAAGGGGCAGAGTTGAAATCCAGGAATTGAAGTGTTGAAGTGAAAATTTGAAGTCTCTGGTTTGCTGTTGTAACAGAGTAAATCTATATTCTCCTTCTGTGTTGTTTAGTCTGCAGCCTTTAGGCTCAAGTGGTCTATCATCTATGGTGTTTTGTACTGATATTCAATCAATAAAACTGGCTGAATTATAAATTGCTTTTTCATAATAAGACATCCCTTCTATATAAGATAAAACAACCACAGTTCTTTATCACCTTAGCCTCATTTCCCATTGCCATCATCGACATCTCGTCAATCTTTTCCTTGGAAGAGTTTGTGGAAGCCAAAAGTTCAAACAAAGGTTAGATTTTCCCTTTGGACAGCAGCTTTGGGAAAAAACCTCACTACAGATAACCTTCGAAAGCAGAGATTAGTTGTAATAGATTGGTGCCACATGTGCAGGAGGGAAAATCTTCACTATTTAGGGTTTATTGGATCATGCCAAAAGGAGTTATGGAGCTCTTACAAGTTGGAAAGGCAAGTTGGCCAACATTGTCAAGCTATCTCCAATTTGAGGTAGGGGGTGGATCTAGAGTGGAGCTTTAGCAGGGTCGATGGTGCGGTAATAATTCTCTGGCTATGTGCTATCTTGATTTATTCAGTATTTTCCGTGAGAAGGAGGCAAGTGTGTCAGATCTTATGCAATCCACAAATGGGGGATACTATTTTGGGATGTCAATTTCACAAGAGCCGTGCAGGATTGGGAGTTGGAGTCTTTGTCAAATTTCATGGATGTGTTTATGGTGTATCAGTATAAGGAAGTGGGTGATAGATTTATTTGGAGTTTGCTGGGTGATGCTAAAGACTGTTGATGAGTTGTTAGCTTGTTGGCCAGGTTGTTTTCAGCAACATCGGAATGGTCAATTGTGGACTACTGCCCTGCATTGCTTCATGTGATGTATATGGAGGGAGAGGAACAATTGGAATTTGGAGGACAAAGAGAGAACTATTTTTTTTTTTTTTGATAAGTAACGAAAATTTAATTAAAAAATAAAACAGACCCAAGTACACTATAAATGTACTATGGGGCAATACAGTCAAGAACCCAAATTACAATAGTCAAACAAAACATGAAGGGAAAAGCATGAACATGTTTGTAAGGCTAAACTCACTTAAGCAAATTATGAAAGAAAAAAGACCATCTCAAGAATATATTGTTCACATCCCTCTAAATTCTAGCATTTTATTCCCAATAAATACACCACATTAAGCAATGTGGCACAAACCTCCAAATAGCTATATTGTGATGCCAGCTGAACTTGCCCTACGATGAAGCTAACAACTCAATGACCCTTTGCAGCATAACCCAATGGAATTCAAACAAGTTGAACACCAGTCCACAAATCATACACTATAGGGCAATGAAGAAGAAGATGATCCACAGAGAAAACTATTTTTTTTTTTTTTGATAAGTAACGAAAATTTAATTAAAAAATAAAACAGACCCAAGTACACTATAAATGTACTATGGGGCAATACAGTCAAGAACCCAAATTACAATAGTCAAACAAAACATGAAGGGAAAAGCATGAACATGTTTGTAAGGCTAAACTCACTTAAGCAAATTATGAAAGAAAAAAGACCATCTCAAGAATATATTGTTCACATCCCTCTAAATTCTAGCATTTTATTCCCAATAAATACACCACATTAAGCAATGTGGCACAAACCTCCAAATAGCTATATTGTGATGCCAGCTGAACTTGCCCTACGATGAAGCTAACAACTCAATGACCCTTTGCAGCATAACCCAATGGAATTCAAACAAGTTGAACACCAGTCCACAAATCATACACTATAGGGCAATGAAGAAGAAGATGATCCACAGAGAAAACTATGCCTGAACTCAAATTATTTTTCTTAAGGACTTTGTTGGATTGGATGTCAACTTTATGGTCTGTTAGTGTTTTGATAGATTCATGTAATTTGCGTGTTTGTTTGTATGGTCCCCAATTGTATACTCCCCGCATACTCAGGTGACTTTTTTTTTTTTTTTTTAATAGCAATAAAAATTACATTACTTATCCCAAAAATAAAATAAAATAAAACTTCAGATTATAAAAAAAGAAAAAATTTCCCTCGTATAAGTGGTTGCAGTAACGCATCATTACTGTCCATTTTTTATCCATCGAATTTGAGAATGGTTGATCTCCACCAGTAGCAGGAAGCTTAGCATATACATTGATAGAAGAAATTCAAATATCTATACTTGTGTGTAGCTTCAAATTTTCCTTCAAGCAACAAATTAAAACCGTATAAAGATTGCCTACTTCTACGTGTATTCATTATGACTTCTAAACATAGACCAAAGTTGACTACATGCATCCTTTCTACAAGAAGGAACTTTTTGACAGAGTTGACACCTATATGCTCTCTACACTCCTTTAAGTAGCTGAACTCTACATGATCTTTAGTTTTTTTAACCTACCTTCCTAGTACATATCATGTTCATTAAATCTCACAGTTCTATGCTGGCTGTAAACATACTGTAATCCTCTTCTATTTTAGCTTGGAAAAAAATAAATAGCATATCTTAACATCATTTTTCAGAAAAAATATGCTACTTACATGGATAAGAGATTCTCCTGATGTAAGAACCCCATTTCTGAGCATCCACGGAGAGCTGGAAAAACTGTTGAGGAGATATTTATCATAATAATGCTCAAGTAATAGAGTTAAACAAGATCTTGCAAGTGCATCCCTACTGTGAGGGATAACAGATTCACCTTAAGGTCAACTTGATGGGAGCCACGTCAAACACTTCAACATATATTTTCTGCTGTCTTCTGGCCAAAAGGTATATATGCTGCCAAGGAGCTCCAATTGGAACCACTGAAGGTAGTGATAGGCTACCTCCCTTCTTTTCATTGAACACAGGCACATTCACCGAAAGAATTAGGTCCTCCCTTCCGTTCAAATACTCACATGTCTGAACCTGGCCTGTGGATTCCATTACCGCACCCATATCATTGATATGAGAATGCAGTAACGGATCTGATAATGGCATGATCCTAAATTGGAACCTTGAATAAACATTTTTGAAGAAGTCAAACAAACTTAATATCACTTCTTGCTCAAGTTCAAGGCGGAAATCTGCCACTCTGCAGGCATTAAACAGTACAAAATTAGCACTGACAGTATTAAACTCTGAAAAATGTACTAATTACAGAAAATAGACACCTTAAGCTTATATATTCAAAAGAAACCAATGAAATATCTTTCTTCCTCCACTTTGACACAGCTAGGTAGAATACAGGTTCACAAGAATTGTCAGATGCCATTGGCAAGAATCTTTCAGTTCTTGTTTTTGCACTCTTATCCTTGGTTCTTATTTGGCTGGCTGAGCTGTATCTGTATTCATGATCAAAGGACAACATAACGGGATATGGGGTAGTGCGCAGCTGGTTGTCTATTTGCAATGATGAGATTTGAATGGAAAGCTTCTGTTGATCCAAACTCTGAAGCAGATCAATTGTTAAGTTTTTCACACATGCAAAAAGTAACTCCTGCGAAAGAGTTAAATGATTAATAGAGTTTAAAACAATACTGTGGAAAATGGGAAGACAATATAATTCGATATACCTGTGGGTAAGAATTAATCAAGGAGACACCAATATGTGGAATAACAACAGATATTTTTTCCTTGTAGTCAATAAGCTTGTCCTGTTTCTGAGCATGTTTCCCTTTTTCTCTTAAGTGATATGCACTTGAATTCTTCATGTCATTCAATATGTGGTAACTTGAATCAATAACACAGAGGACCTGCAGCAGCAAAAAAGAAATCATTAAACTATCAAAATAAAACACCAAATAGGCTACTGCATGTACCAAACCCATAGAAATGCACCTTGGTTGCTCCTTCAGCATTGACTGATAATCGCAATGTTCTCTCAGGCTTCTGCAGAAAAAAGGTACTGTAAGCCACCAATGAAATGATGTATAGAAATTATGCTTATAAGGTCGACTATAATTACAAAATTAACGGGAACTATGGTCCACAATATGATGACACATTGTTTCACCATGAATTGAGCATAAGAAATTAGTTCATGTTATAACTACTTACATATACTATGCTAAGATGCAAATAGAGCTAGTTTCAATTCCACCTCATTAAGAAATCAGTAAAATAATAAAAGATGTTTAAAATTTATAAGGCTGCTATCATTTCATCGAAAAATTCCATGGATCTCAATAGTTAAAGTGAACCCGTTTTCTTTCTCCTTCCTAATACAAGCTTTTCTTCTAGAACATCCAAGCAAGCAATGGGACACAGGTACGACGGGAATACATATAGTAATTAATTATTAATTTTTTTTAAAATATAGTTAAGCATTTCTTTTTTCATATAATGTTAAAACACATCAATTAAGAGCAATAAAGGACAATAAAGTGAATTCATGACTAATATAGTTTAAAAATTAGAATACAACCAAGAATAAGATCTAAAAGAGTATACAAAAGATAACAAGATAAGTTTTTTGATAAGTAAAAGATAACTAGATAAGTGTCCCTCACATTTTCCGTAAATTTTCAACCCAAAAAAAAAAAAAAAAAAAACAGGTGCAAAAGTGTCCCAAGCATGTCTCCTGTCAAACATGGGTACAGTTTCTAGTCTAAAAGTTAGAACAAAAACATTGCACTGCTAAAACAAATAATTCTGTTTTTTTTTTTTTTTTTTTTCTTAACAAAATTAGCTGATAGCCATATAAATAAATAAATAAACTCACACTCAATTTTTGCTCTTTTTCCCTTTCATAGCATAAGATTTTCCTTGCAACTCCGGTGAAAACTTGATTAAATGCAGTGTCATTAAAGTATTGTGGTAATGTTCTTTCTCTTTTCGTACAACATTCAAGATATGAACAGTACATTATGCACAATTTTTTTCCCTTTTTTAGAACTATTATTTTGCCTCTAGGAGCAAAAAAAATAAAGATGGAAGAGCAGAAAAACAAGAAATGACAACAACAAACTCTCAATATTTAGGCAACTACAACACCCGAACTCTCTCTATCTCATTTAGTACAAGTATTCTGCATCCATATCTATATCTCAATCTATACATACGTGTGTGCGTGAGAGAGGTTGAGAAAGAGAGAGAGATTGTTGACATTATAGTCCTAAGTTTCTTTTCATATCTTTGGACTTTTTTTTATATGAATAACGTACTTTATTGAAGAAAAGAGTCAATGTATACAGGGAGGATGCTAGAGACCACCATAATCATGTGTAGAGTACAGTGATCAATGAAATCCAAAAGAGATGTAGAAGAAAATGAACTCAACAAAGACAGCCAACCAAAGAAGTAAGAAAAAAACAACTTTGGAATTAAATATATGAATTAAAATGTAAAACAAATTAAGACCTTACAAGAAAGAGTATTCCATTTTCATTAAAATGATCTAGTGAATTAAAGAAAAGGATCAGTTTAGAAACTTAAAACATGCAAAGTTAATGCAAGCAAAAAAATTTAACATACCAACGTTTCGCAAACCATCAAGTTTACTATTTTAAGTAGAATAATGGATGAGGTTTCCAAACTTATACCTCAGAGGTTGAAGGCAAATACACTGGCATGTAGTCTTTGACATCATCAAGAGCATATGACCCAAGAACACGTTCTCCAGGTACCTTATGGTTCCAAAAACACCAAATAAACTTTCCTCAGTAAACATTAGAAAGAACCCATCATTTTAAACAAAAAACCAAGGATTACCTCTACAGTCAAACGATGTGGGTAGCAGGGTTCATCCCACGCGTAAGGGCAAGATGTGTAAGAGTGGACAATAGTCTCAAAGGTTTCACATTTTTGCTGGTAGATCCGTAGCCTCTACAAAGTGACAAGCAGCACACAAAATTTAGTCAATCAAGCTTTCAACATCAAGAATGTATATGTACAGAGAATACAAAATTATGACCATGCATTTTTTAATTTGACTGATGGATTCAAGCTACATGTAAAAGACCAAAGAAAGTGCCACTTCAAACCAGATAACTATCAATTACCAATGTAAAGAATACACAATAAGGGTCTAATGTTAAAAATACACAATAAGAGCAACACATTAGGCCAATGAGCTTTAGCTAAAAGGGCACTTCCTTCTATGATAAGAATGAGTGGAGGGTGACATCATGGATTGAAAATCCATTAGGTGCATAACTTACCATTCAAAAAAGAAGGGAACGTGGAGTGTAAAACAACAAGAGGCCACTCAGAAACAAGATCACAAGAATAGTAACAAAATGAACTCCAAATTAACCATTAAACCTATTTAGGCATAGCATGTAGTCTAGTGAATATATTAATTGAACAAGGGCACCAACCTCCTTTGAGAAATTATCAATTCTGTATGGCATATACCCTGTATCATCATCTGATAAGAGAATCAAGTTTGTCCCAGAATTTCCATGCAGGCTTCCAACTACCTTTTCATCTTGAATGGAAACATCTGCATTCTGCACTTCAACTCGTACCATATTTAATGCATTGGAAACATAATTCCGTAATTTTACTTGAGTGTCACCAAGATGATCTGGCAAAAAACTGCCTGACCATTGCCATCCAGGTTCATTATAACGAACGGAAACCAGTAACTCCCTGCTACAAGCAGAAATGTAAACTAACGGGGGACAGTATAAAAATAAGGAAAAAATATAGATGGAAGAGATACCTCCAAGTAATGGGAAAAATAATAGAACAAAATGGCTAGAAACATTCATTCAGATTATGAAATTAAATATCAATATTGACACTCTAGTAGAACCAACTAAGTTCATTCAACTTGAATTTTACAATCTAATTTGTTATTTTTTCAAGCACATACTTGTCCAACTCTCTCATCTTTTAAGAATCCCTCATATGATAGCCAAGGTTGCACATATTCATTAGGATATATGGGGGAAAAAATATTTCGGACAAAAAGAAGGGCACAAAGGATTCTAGTCACTGTTATTAAAGTGTGCCTAGGTGCATATGAGCATGCAGCATAGAAGGACATATGCAGAACCTCACAAAGCTCCTTCAAACAGGCTAGGGTAAGCACAAAAGTACAGGCTTCTTTGAAGTACTTCACACCCAAATAGCTAATGAGCTTTAGCTCAAATGGCACCTCCCCTTGAATTTGAAAGAAAATGGTGAAGTATGAGGTCTTGGGTTCAAAACCCACTGGATGCATTTAAAGTACCAAAAATGAACAAATAATTATTTCATATCCATATTGGCTGAATAAAACCATATCAAAGCACTAGGCACCACATATTACATACAACAATAACAACAACCAAACCATAGTCTCGAAATTTTGAGGCCGGCTATGGATCCTAAAAGCTCGGCCACATGCATTCTTTTTTGTCATTCTATTCTATTCTATTCGAAATCATACTCTCTGTTATCTCCTTAAATGACATTTCCTTTTTTTACTACTACTATTAATGTTATTTTTCTTCCACCACCATTTTCTATTCCTTTCCTTGAATCAAATCACTCTTACTTACTGATGCATATGCATCACATATTACATAAGAAAAAATAAAACTAAGAGTCTATTTGGATACAGCTGAAAACTGAAAACACTGTAGCTTAATAATTTTTAAATGTGTGAATAGTACCGTGGGACCCATTTTTAATGAAAAAATTGCTGAAAAGTGAAGTTTGTGGGTCCCGTGCACCGGTGTGCATTGTTCACACAAAAAAGTCAACAATCACAACTCCCAAAAAAAAAAAACTGCAAACGCAGGACATGGGAAGCGCAAAACGCGCTTCCCAAACGCTCACTAAAACAATAGGACTTGATAAAAAAATAAATATAATCAAACCATGATATAGAGATGAATTCTTGAGACCAATATGCATAAGAATCACTGAAATATGCATTTCAAATATGGATATGTGATTGAAAATCTGTACATGTAAGCAAATATAAACATGAAAAACCTGGTTGTATCTGTCCAATGAAGATGAGCATGTTCTCCTACACCCAGCTGGAAAACAAAATCAGTTCCCTTCTGCTTATAACATAAGTCCTTGCTGCATGCATTACTGATGACATATCTGCCAAAGTAAGGAGTATTAAAAAGACTAAGAGACAGGACTAAAGGAATTAAAAAACAGTGTTCGCTGTAGTTCTGCTAATTTTTTCACCTTGGCTGGAAAGTAATGGCATTTGTCCTCCCAGCAAACGGTCCAGCAACTGCACTAGATGTCACAGATATCATAGATGCAGAATTTGATGATGATTTAGGAACAAGAATGGTAGTTGAACCACTTGGTGGAACAAGATAAAAAGGGCATGACCATGAAGAAAGTGGCATGCTTTCTGAAACACAATCGGGCAAGCACCTACTTACTCTAACCATAACATCATTTGTAGAGGAAATAGGTCTAGGACAATACATGCATGCCTTAACCCTTCCAAGCTCATGTCCTTCAGAGTTGGAATTCCTTGAAGCCAACGGACTGCTTGAACTCAAGCTGTTCTTTGAACCGTTTAAAAATGCTTTCTGACTGTCTAAATCAATTATGTCTGAATGCTTGTGAGAATTTGTGATGGATTTAGATGAAATCAAGGGTTTGCTTAGAAATCTCACAGTGTACAAATTTACATTCTCCCTAGTTGAGACAACAAGATTTTCAAGGGAAGAAGTCCTTAAACTAGGTGGAGGTTTAGCATGTGAATCAAGGCTAGAAGACAGCAGACTCAGACCATCTTTTTTTCCCACTAGTTGTTCAACCAAATCATAACAGGAAGGAATCATGCAGCCCACTCCGTTCATTTCATCAGAAGATTCTGAAATCATGAACGGAAAACCAGTGCAATTATATAGCAGAAAGGGAACATAAATGAAGAGTTCCTTGGCAGCGGAGAATGCATCAATCCTTTTTTCCACTGTGACATGTATTGGACCTAGAATAAAGCAACACAATTACAATTAACAGATTTATCACACATAAAACACCTTGAATAGAAAATTTAATAGTACATATGTCAACTACCATTTGACAAATCTGCATAAAAGGTCACAGTTTCAGACAGTGAAAACTTGGTCCCACTGAACTTAGCCATTGCACAGAATTTTTCAGTACGAGGGAACCTCAAATCTGATGGTTTAAATCCTTGCATATGGATTTCCAGACCCAGGTCATGTGAAGGATCAATATGATGAAAGGAAGTTTCCACCTGTTAAAGATTAGGACACTAAATTTCTTAGAATAATTACATGCTCAATAAAACTAAAGAAAATAAGAGGCAGTACAGGACTCCATACTCAAATTAAGATACATCAGCTACAAGATATTACATCACAAACCTCTGAAAGAATTGCAGTACGAGTAACCCCACCACTTTCTATTGTCAATGAGACTGACTCAGGAAGGTAGTTGTTCACCACTAATGGAGTAGTCAGGGTCAGTTGGTGAACAAACCGCTTCTTTGACTCATCCAGATTATGCAATATTTGACCACAACTTTCAAAAGACTTCTTTGAAGTACCCTCATGCAGAGAACCACTCTTCCTTGGTCGACTAGATGAATGCAAACTGATATTTCTGACTGACATGCAACAGCGAAATGGATCACCACTTGCTTGAGGTGAATAGCAAACAAAAGATTTAAGAAATCCAATTTTGCTCTCCTGTGAAAGTAGACTTGAGAGGTTATAATATTCACTCCACAAATATAAATTTCCAATTGGGCGCCAACTCATGCGACCAGCTTCAGCCAAATGTAAAGGTAGTGGTAACTCCTGACCAGGATATATTGGGTCTAATATCTGAAAAAGGAGAATGCATATTAAGTTTTGTAACCCACTGCAACACAGACAAGAATAGGTACCTTAGATTAATTACAGGAGTAAATAATTTTTTTTCTTGTTCATACCTTTGGGGATACGCCAAATGGAATATCAAATCGCAGCTCCAATGGCACTGAAGTTGCATTTGAAAGTACAACCTAAGTATATTAACTGTAACTTAGCAAGAAAGTCATATATGGGGGGAAAAAATGAAAAAGCAATACAGGAAATGTAAGGGAACCTCATTAGCATTAAAAACTAAAACAAATATTGGACTCTGTACTTACTGTTGAGTATAATTTTATTAATTTGCAATAGCGCTGCACTGAAACATCAAACACAACTGGAACAACAAAACCACTGCTGGTATATGTTCCATTATCTTCAGTGTCATCATTGTATGCCTTAGAAAAATCAACCTCAAAACAGGTAAGTCCCACAAAATCCATTGAAATAGGAACAGAAGGCACAGATGTTCCATCAAGTTGAATGGTAATAAAATGATGAGAAACCCCATTTGATTTCTGCTCATTAAGTCTATCAGAAGAATGGGCTGTCCTATAACGAGAAAGTTGTTCTTCAGGAGTTTCCTTAATATAAATAGGAAGAGAACAACCTGGAAGCACATGATTTCCATCTCTCACTTCTGAGACATCAAACTCACCGCAACTATCCACTCCTTGATAAACATGATATTTTAGTGGCACAGAAGTCAAATTTTGAAGTATATAAGGAGCATATCTCCCATCAGACATATATTTAGTAATTGGAGAATTTAAGAGTTTCTGGCTTTCAGGATGATCATATGGTTCCATCAGATCCCAAGCATCATTAATCATCTCAATTGTCCTGGAAAGACACTGCAAGAGAACACCCAAAAAAAAAAAAAGTTACTTAGCAACAGATTTTATGAAAATAATAAGAACCAACAAGGTGAAGCTGCACAAAAGAGAAGAAACGAAAGGTTAATGTTTTATTTTTTTAAATAGCATCTAGTTGTGCCTGAAACATTAAAAGAATTAGAGACAAGATCAAATGATGCATCTATTTCTACAACCACTATTCATCATACCCAATTCACAAGGCTCTAACATCTATAGGGTCTGGAGAGGTGGTTGGTAGGCACCTTACCCTTCTGCAACCACTGTTACTACTCGAATTTATTATTGCACATAAGATGCCACCTAGAATTTAAATGCAGCATTGTGATTCTCAAATTCATTTAAGGGAGTTGAACATGCATCATAAATATTAAGGCCAACAAATTAAAAATAGTCATTGATAGAAAAACTCCAATTTTTCTGTGCCAATGTCTGATAAGACTGCATATATTTCATTCAATCACCTTCAAAATTATATATATATATATATATACATATGTATATATATAAGATTAAAATGACATTTAAATTGTCAAAAGAACACTTGAAAAATTCTTTTAGGTAGAGAGATGATCTTGGAAGCAAATGAAATAATAAATCATAATATACCTCAATAAGGGATTCCGTAAAGTTCAAGTTAAGCTGCCCTATCGATTTCAATTGGATATCTGTCATTATGAAGCTGTTCAGCAAAGCACTCATCTCATTCTTTCTAATCACAACCATCTGAAATTGCCAAGGCTCAATAAAGGGTTCCCACAACACCTGCAACCATTGTAAGCAGATAAATCAGCAATGAGCATATCATTCATACTGGAAAAATTAAGAGATACTGATCCCAGTGAACATATACCTTGTGAATGTTATTGTAGTTCACTTGAAATTCAGCTGTGACTGAACCCTCAATGTTGTTTTCAGTCACTTTAGCATGCAAGGCGATGTTCCTCAAAAGAATCTCCATCAAAGGTCCACTACAACTCCACTACATGGAAAGCAACATGAAGTACAAAGGGTAAGAGCCAACTCCTTTACATCAGGTGATCAATAAAATATAAATTAAATGGCAAATAAAGAACAAATCCAATGTCCATATACAATGAAATTTAAGAATGGGACTGAATAAAAGCAAGCAATATTGATAATCAATTAACAAGGAAAAAAACTAGTAAAAACAACCAAATAGAGCCAGAAATACTGCTCCCAAGTAGACCCCTTAATGGCACAAGTTGTTGAACAGGCTAAATTAGAGAATAATGTTAAAATAATTACACAAGTGAGATAAATCAGAGCATACAATGAACCTTGATCGCACAGAAACTTTTCTTTATGTAAGTAATAAATTTTGTTCAAAGAAAACACAAATAATTAGTACACAGAAGGATTATAATTCATCCCCTCATCAAGTTACACCAGAAAAATTATAATAGCAATGAAATCCAAGAAAGAATCACAATGCGAATTTCCAAAAGCATGCAATACAGTGTAAAACAAAATGCCTTTCAGCAAGTTCCTATTTAGCTCTCAATCATTCAAAATATAATTATTCCTCTCACACTGTATTTTCCACATAATTGCAATAGATACATACATTATATATATATATATATATAATGTAGATAATACTTCTATCAAATTTAAAGATAATCCTTCTTAGTCTATAGACAAAATTAGTAGATTTACAATAAGGTATTTTAAAGAATTTCACTAATCCCTCTTTTCAAAGGTTCAATGGCTTTAGAGAAAACTTGATGTAAATCAAAACACCAACATATTGACACAGAGAATTCTTTGAAAGATTCTACCAATATATTTGTCTCACTAAACCATATTAGAATTTTGAAAAGTTAGCTTTAAAACTCATTTCCACCATCTGCTAGAAAAAATTGACTCTGTATAGAAGATAAAATTCATTGCAGAGTTCACTGCATAAACACAAGGCTAAAAAAATTTCTTTGCACAACTCTATCTCCATCTCTCACAATAGAGTAAATGCATATACAAAAATTTTAAATAAGTAGTCATAAAGGCCAGGCCAACATACCCTTCCATCACTTAGCAGAAGTGAAACCTTCCTTAAATTGGCCTTAAAATCAATCTGACCAAACCCAAATTCAGAAGACTCTACTTCAGGAACATTGAAACATGCACTGTGAAGGAAGTAGAACACACGATGTGAAAGCCACACATCTGAACGATCGCAATGAATCTCCACTTCGACATTCCTGAGTTCCATCTGATTATTACTAATCTGAACCTCCACATCAACCTGATATATCTGGAAAAGAGGCCAAGATGGAACACTCTTTTCCTCACATATAACAATCATGCCACTCAATTTTTCCAAGTTGGAGTTAAATTTTATATTTCTGCCTTCTAAAAATAATCTAATACTTTTACTACACAAACTCACAGCAATAAATTTACAGTCTTTTTCTCTAAGTACATCATATGAAACATTCTGAGGTGCATTCTTGTAATCATTGTCCAGCTGAAGTTGCTGGCATGCTTCTTCGCTGACCGAAACAGGGAAGTAAAATGTAATGCCAACATCTTCAGACCTCACAATCAGAGTAACAGCATCCCGCTTCATGTTCACGGATGAAAACTGAGTTGACATGTTTGCAGAGTGAAGAGAATTCGCAGAAACATCAACTGACACGTTTTTTGGTGGATCCAAAGGTATTGTTTTGGTCAGTTGTCCAGCATAAGAATTGATAAGGTCAACAACCTTAACCAAGTCAGCGAAATGTAGCCAAATATCAAGAGAAGGAAGAGAAACACAAAAATCATTTTCTTCATCAATTGACTCAGAAAAAGAAATGTCAAGAACAGATGCGGATGAGCATGTGGATGAGCATTGTGCTAATAAGATAGAATTAGGCAAAGAATATAACTCCAAGGAAGAGAAAGTAACTCCCAAGCTTAAGAGTTTGTCATCTTTCAATGATGCAGAGCATGAAAATTGCACTTCAACCTTAGCAACCATTTCCGTTGAATCTTTTCCACAGTGATGCAAGTTTATTAACATTGAATTAACATAACACTGAACTTCTGTGAATATCGTGCTTGACCCAATGGATGGAACTGCACTAATCTCTTTTAAAAACTTCCTTGACTGAAGAAACTGTAGAACATCAGATTTGAATTCTTTTGATTGATCGAGTATAGTGGAAAACTGATCAATGACATCCTGTACAGCCTCAAATCCATTAAAAAAGTGACCATCTGTTAACAAAGAGAAGGCATGCATTAATTCATAGATGAAACATGACAAGATAAATTATTTTGATTCTAGTAATAAGTGACCCATGAAAGAAAAAGCTCCTACCATTAGCCATAATTTGACAGTTTCGGATCCTTGTCATGACACATGTGATTGAGGGAGAGCTTCTACAAAGGGATTCACTCTCACAAGGTATTGTAACCCAAACATCAGCACTTAGAGGTGCAACTAAACTAATATAAACAGAGTCAGTATCTTGATCAAACATTGAGCAACCATGTCCATCATCCTTGAAAAATACAAATGATAGGAACAAATCCTGTCCAAAGACATTTAAACAGTGATTTCTTCTCGCAAGTTTATGCACTGGTACCAAATATTCATGAGGGATTTCCTTCAATGCATCATCTGAAATTCTCTCATGGATGAAACTACAGTATAGTTGTCGAATTTCAACCTTCAGAAACTGACACTCATTGCTTTCCACAGGCAAAATCAAAGTGGAGTCCAGTATCTCAAACTTATATATAAAGGAATCCTCATTTGCATGATTAATGTACTCGTGGCCATCAGTGACAGGTTGATCATTTGAATTTGAACTCCAATCAGACAATGCAAAGTAACCTATGATTATGGCCAAATATTCAGCCGGTAAAATGCAATGTACATGCTGAATGCCGATGCTTACTTCAAAGTGAGAACTCAAATATCTATTTTTTCCTTTCCTCACACGTATGTTCAAAATCGGAGATAGATTTGGTAATGAGGGGCCCCATAAAAACTCACGAAATGTTTTTTTCCACCAAGATGAGGTGAGAATCAATCCCTCTATAGAGCATAATATATCCATAGAATCTTCAGTAATAAAGAGTGAAGATTTAGAGAATGGTACTGCAATTGTTCCAACAACGCACGAGGAATCATGAAAATGCACTCTGATTTGACAGAGATGCAAATCTATAAGAACTTGATCAGTGACACCAGGGGTCCCACACACACGAATTGCTTCTGTACTAGACGTGGATAATAATTTTGGAGCATGAAATAGTTTAGATCCCTCCTTTATACTGAACTTTGGACTTCTTATTTTTCTGTCCCTTAGATTCAGATATTTTCTCCACTCATAATTGGGATAAAGAAGTGAACTCTCAAGGCTAGCAAGAGAACCAGAGTTGCAAATAGTGACAAATGGGAAGTGATCTATAGGTATACTCGCATATTCGGAGGACCCAGTTTCAAAAAAGTTGGAAAAACCAAACCTTTGAAACTCAAAACCAGATGCAATATTTGGAACTTCAGTATCCACCATGGGGCTATAGGTACTGTCAGAAGATGAAGATGTACCATATCTAGACAGTCTATCAAAAAATCCAGTCAGCAATCCAATTACATATGGGTAGTAGTGGACATCAGCATCATTGAAGTGAAGTGTAAACTTGTGGCAAACCAAATCTGTTCTATGAGATTCATAATGTAAAAGAAAGCATTCTTCAGCAGACAAATTTATGTCAGTATAACTATCACTTCTATCATTAAGACCAATATCAGTGTCATGCTGATACATAGAATTAGTAGAAGATGCATTCCCACATGAGTACAGAACATGGCTCTCTCCTTCCCCTCTCAATGGATAGGTTGTGATGTTCAACACCTTCATACAGATCCAGCACTCCTCAATTTTCCCAAGAGCATACCTGCAATTTCACAATAGAGCATGAACTTCATTTTTTCTGGGCAAATTTAATCTAAAGCAACTACTAAAGAAAAGCCTCTAAAAGGACATTATTTATCCCCCCCCCCCAAATAAAAAAAGCCTCTAACCATCACACTGCAAGTTTCAATAATCAATTTAAAGCCAAAAAAACAAAAAAAAAAAAAAAAAAAAAAAAAAGGAATGAAAGTACATAAAGTTGTGGTTTCAAGAGTACACCTATGGAGGTACACAAACAAGTATTCAAAAACACAAAATCCACATACCACAAATCCAGATCTTTTAGAGCAAGCATGAGTGCAGAACTGTTATCTCCATTATTTGCAAGATCAATTTCTAGACAAATCAACTCCAAATTCGCACTGATAGAAAAACCAAAAACCGGATTCCTCCATTCATTTGATGTGATACCATGTGGATCAAGAGTTTCTGATGATGCAGATTCAGACTTCGAACGCAGAGTACCTAGATGTGCAATCAATTCCAGAACTGCACCATATATTGATGGAGACAAGTGTGCATGAAGTGAGGGTACAATAATATAAACCTGCAATCAGAACAACTAAACCTGAGAAATTAAATTCTACTTGTCCTAAATGTAAGTATATAGAAGCATGGATATACACAGACACAAAAATTTACATTCAAACAAACAAGCAGTCAGTAGCAACTCAACTCTGTGGCTCCAATTCTGAAAGATCTGAGTACCACAAAGAAATTGCACTCTAGCACCTCCCACATCTTCCATTAAAAAAAGATACAAAGCCAACTGCTACATCCCAGTTTTCTATATAATACACGTACTTTGAAAATTCAACCAATTATACCGAGTCTTCTTACCTCTTTAAAGTTTAATTCCCCCCGCCCTTTTCTCTTTCTCTCTCTCATGCCAAAACAAACACTCAAATAAAGCTTCATAGCCTCTAAAAATTTAGAAAAAATATTCTCTCCCCTATTGAATAAAAACCATTATATCATAAAAATAAATGACTAATACCTAACTTTAATAGCACTTGACCTCCTTGGGCTCTGATAACTAAGCCCAAACTAAATAAGTAACCTCACAAAAAAAAAATTATAATTATATAAGTAAGAAGAAGATATATTAATGACACTACCATATGCAGAAAAATTACATAGTAGTCAAATACAGAAAGAAGAAAGTAAAAACAGAAAACTAATTACAAAAACAAAAAGAACTAATGAACAAAGGAGTGGAGACACAAGATGTGAGTCTCCAAGCCTGAGACCAATTAAACTAGTAACCACTGAAAGAAGTGAGCAACTGGTCTCCCAAACTATCCACATCCTTAAACGTACGCCTATTCTGTTCCCTCCATATGCACCACATTAGGCACAATGGTACTAAGTTCCAAATAACTGACGAGTGTTTCCCCAACCAAAAAGAAGATCAATCACCGTTTTTGGTATGACCCAAGAAACCCTAAAAGATTGAAAGACAAAGCACCATAACTTATGAGCCTTCTCACAATGAATTAGTAAATCATCACCAGTAAATATCTTATTCTGAGCCGCAGTCCAAAAAAAAAAAATGAAGAAGAAGAAGAAGAAGAAGAAGAAACTTAGCCTAGGTGCCTTCACTCCCCAACTACCTTTCCAAGGAAAAGTAACTGAAGGGGAGACTCGTAAAGCATTATAATAAGAGCAGATGTCAAAGTTCCCATTCTTCTTCAAAGTCCATCTCAATCGATCCCCATTATCAGTTAAAGGGGTATTGGACTCCAAAACATGAAAGAAATCCACCATAGAACCCATCTCCCAATCATTCAAATCCCAATTGAACCTCACACCCCAAGTCCTCCTACCCCCCCCCCCCTCTCTTCTTCTTTCCCTCTGTAGTGTCAAGGATGATGCAACAGAGGCCTCTTTATCAATAGCTATCACCCCCCCCTTCTTCTTTCCCTCTGTAGAGTCAAGGATGATGCAACAGAGGCCTCTTTATCAATAGCTATCTCATACAAAACCGGGAATGTCACTTGAAGAGGTTGATCCCCACACCAAAAATCATGCCATAATCTCAATCTATTTCCCACCCTCATCTCAAACCAAGTATTTTGACAAAAATCCCCCAACCCATACGAATACCTCTCCACAAACCACAACCTTAAACACCCCTACCAACTAAGAGGTACATCCCCCACTCTTCCCCAAACTTCATAGCTACCACCCTCCCCCAAAGGCAATTCTCCTCAACCCCAAAGAGCTATAGCCATTAACCTAATAGGCCGTTATTAAAGGTAGTCAATTTCTTTATCCCCAAACCACCGTTGGCCATAGGGGTGCACACTTTACCCCATCCTACTAAATGTTGCTTTGATTCACCCCCATACCTTCCCAAAGGAAGTCCCTCTGCATTTTTTCAATCTTGTTGGCACACTAGTAGGAATGTAAAGAGTGATAAGTAGTAAGCTTTTCTGAAAATACTCAAACCGTTTGTGTTGTAGACAAGAATTCTGAAATTTTCATTTGTGAAAATACTCAAACTAATGAACCGTTTGAGTGAAAATTTTCGAAAGATTTTATCTGTTTGTGTCATAGACTAGAATTCTCCACCAATCTACGTTGTCTATGTTGATGATGGCAATTTAGAGGTGAGTGCTTTAACGCATATTAAAGAAACTGTTCAAGAAAGTGATGCACACCAAGTGTTTGATGTGAGTCCTAAGAGTGTTCTTTTGGACATGAAAGGTTTGCATACACATGTTGATTTAAATAACCCATTAGTATTTGATGAAATTCACAAGAGAAACATTTTAATGGATACGGATAATTTCACTTGCAAAGATGTGATTTTTAGCAAGGCTTTTACTGGTCTAATTTTGAACCATGAGAAGCTTTACTTTTATGAAAATAAATATACAAGCCCCTGGAGGAGTTGTGACATACCCTGGAAAAGCATTTTGAAGCCTAAAGTCCCAACAAGAATGACATTCTTTCTTTGGGCTGCTCATTGGAGAAAATTTTTACAACAGACAATTTGAGGAAGTGTAACTTTGTTCTTGTGAGCTGGTGATGTATGTGCAAGAGGACTCGGGAGATAGTGGATCATTTGTTGCTATACTGCTCTATTGCTAGGGAGTTGTGGGATATGGTTTTCGTTCTTTTTGAGGTTCAATGGGTGATATGCCAAGGAGGGTGGTGGAATTACTAGCTAGCTGGCAAGCCAATTTTGGGTGACATCATTATAGTGAGATTTGGAAGGTCATTCCTCATTTTTGAGGACCTTGTTCAAAAATGTGGTGTTTTTAGAGGGAGAGAAATGCCAGAAACTTTGAAGTGTATGAGCACTCAACCCCATATTCAAAATTGCATTTTTTGAGGACCTTGTTCAACTGGTTATCCATCTTGGGGAAGGTTTCTTTCTCAAACTTATTGAAATTTCTTGATCATTTACTTTTACAGTTTAGTTGATTTGCATCTGGTATACCTCCTGGGTACTTGATGTTCATTATTTTCTAATAAAACTTATTATTTATCAAAAAAGAAAAAGAAAATAAACATATAAGATTTGATCACGTCTGGGAAGAATTTATGGTGAAAAACTCAATTTGACAAGATTCAAGAAATGCAAGGAAGAGATTGAGCCAATTTTTGGAATAAAGTTGTGTGGTGCCAGATGATAGTAATTAATGCACAACAATAATGTGGGATAGGAAGAGAGCAAAGAAGAAGCAGTCATTAGCACATTACCTACTTCTAGCTTAGTCAGAAAGTAGGAGGAAGTTTATTGGTTAAGAAGGATGAAAAAAAGCAATCTGAAGTATGTTAAATGTTTAGGAGGAATTATTGATCTTGTCAGAATTCTGCAGTTAAGCATTGATAGGAATAGAAGCCTTTCCATGTGAAAAATTTTCTTAACTTCATAAAAGCTCAGGAGTTGGTTTCCATGGGAAAGAAGCCATTCATCAGTCTAATAACCAAGTATCCTCCAGTGTAAAGGTCCTCAACAGGTTCTGTTTTCAACAAAGTCACGCCGATTATTCTAGCCTAGTAAATGGCAGTCCCATTAGAGTCTTCACTAGATTTAGTAGCTAGGAAAGATTGTTTGGGTCAAAGCAGGGTAGAAGAACATGGGCAGTCCCCCTCCCCCCACCCCCTCTTTTCCCAGAAAGTAATAAATAAATGGCTTTAAAATTTACCTCCAACTGTCTCAATATAGATTCATCCAGGATCACACAAGATGCCAAGGTAATAGAAGGACAAAATTTCTCCAAGACACTGACTGTTTGAGTATGATGTGGCACCATTATCTTCATCTGCAAACATCAATCTGGGTCTTAGTTTTATACCAAGAAATCTGAGTAATATATAATCTTAAAAATATATTACAGATATTAAATAGAAAATATAATAACAGGAAATTTAATTTAATTTATATATAAGAAATAAAAATAAAACAACTGACCTCAAAATCATTCAATTTGACTTCAAAGTGATCATAAAGATCTTGAAGATGAAAGCTATGGTTGGAAATTGAATTAAACAAATTTCTCAGATTACAAGATTGTTCCTCAAATTTTGATGAGGGAAAACCCAGATCAGATTTGGATACAAAAGAAAGGGCCCCGAATTCCAATACCTGTCAAAAAAATTGCAACAAAAATAAGACATGAAAAAATATAGAACTTTAACATGTCAAGGTGCAGCCTAGTGGTTGGAGGCTTGAGATGAACTATAAACCCAGACATCTTGAGTTCGATCCCTACAAGGAATTCTCCTGGATTACCTGATACACAGTCTTGGAGAGTGGGATCGCATATCCATGGTTTACTCCCTAGAGGTGGGTCCAAAGGGCCCTGTCTTGGTGAGGTTCCACATCATCAAAAAAATATATAGAACTTCAACTTTTAATCTATTTGCAGACAAGACTACAGGAAACATTCATCAATTACAACAGAATAATTATCACTAAAAGTGTTACTAAAAGCATCTCCTACCATGAATGTTACTGAATTCTAGCATCACCCTTATTGCCAAGTATACAATTATAAATACATTCGTAACTGAAAAATATTAGAACACTTCAATTCTTCAACATAGATATATCCTTTTAACATGGGTAGGAATCACTGTCAAACAACCACCACCAAATCTTTGTCCCAAAATTCATGGATACTCAACAAACCAATCAAGGTCGGCCACATCTATTATTTTCTACCATTCTAATCTATCCTAAGTCATAATCTTTGTTACTATTAATATTATTTTGCATCTTCTTCCACCCTTCTTCATTCCCTCAACTTAAATCAATACACTCTTTTCTCACTGGAGCATTAATCACTATCCTTTGAACATGTCCAAACCATATCAAGTGACTCTCCCTCATCTTTTCATCAGTAGGGCCCACATCTATCTTTAAGCAAATTTCCTCATTTAGCATCCTATCTTTCATTATATTTCCACCTATCCATTTTGACATTCTCATTTCAACTACACTCATTTTATGAATATGTTGTTTCTTAACAACCCAACACTCTATACCATAGAGCACAGCTGGTCATATTGAAGCCTAATAAAATATTCCCTTTAACTTAATACGTTTTATACAATCAAACAATACTCTTGATCCGATTCTCCACTTCATCTACCTTGCTCTCATCCTATGATTCACATTTTTTTCAATCTTTTCATTGTTATGAACTATTATTCTAAGATATTAAAAACTCTCGAGACTTCCTATGCATCACTATCAAAGTAAAACATTTATTAAAAAAATGGAGGTTTCTTATTTTTCCCATTACAGTGGCCCTTCATCATGTATTCATGGTTTACTCCCTAGGGGTGGGTCCAAAGGGCCCTACCTTGGTGAGGTTCCACACCATTAAAATAAAATAAAAAAAAGGGGGGATAAAAACACAGATTGTTCATTTCTGTACATGGCTACATTATCTTAGCATGGGTGATATCAATAAGCATTTAGATTAACATGAAGTAAAATCTAAGTTGCAAACAGAACAAAACATCTCAGCAATGAATTGTTGAAACTCAATAAGAACCACACACACACACACACAAAAGGACTTTGTTGAAGCTACACCATGATTAGTGGAGTCACAGTAAAAGAAGGAAGTACCAAGTTAAATTGTTCGGACACTGCATTTCTCCAAGGAACATTTAGGATGATATTGATGATACTAACATCCCAGATCACTTTCTTTCGACTTGATAAAATGTATCTGCCAAAGTAAAATATCACCAATCAGTTATCACCAAAAATTCTAATAGCACAACACAAAAATGTATGTGCAGACACAAACCCACATAGATATAGCTCTTAAATCATAAAAGCAATAAAATACCTCAATTGGCAACAAGAAACTTACTCAGCTTTTGATAACAGTCTAGCATTGACATTGTTGATACCATTCAGTGACGAGAGCAGCTGCAGTAGGTCAGATGTTACTGTTAACATCCACATACTAACTTTTGAATCAAAATAAATTGAACAATGGATGACAGTGAATCTTTCAAAATTTTACATTAATAATTTATCTTTTATAGCAGGTATTCCCATGAGCTTTGGCTTAAATGGCAATGTGGAGGGTACAGCCCTAGATTGAAGACCCACTTAGTGCGTTTGTAATTAATAATAAAAAAGAAATGAAAAAGACCAGCTAAAGAATGCTTACCCTATCATGCTGAAAACTTGAGGATTTTAACACGTCAAAGAACTCGGTGAAACTCAGGAAGAATTCTACATCAAAAGTAACTTCAAGTGGCTGAAGCGTGCCCTGAATCAAGAAGTTACAATACAAAAATTGTCAATTAGAAATTCAATCATTAGAAATATGTACCAAAATGAAGCTAGATATAAAGACTGAGCACTCATTTTCTTAGATTACTAGGTATACAAGAGCAAAAGATGGAATAATTACCTTTACTGACAATTCAACCTCACAGTTTGGAGACACATCCAATTGGACGCTACAGGAAGGTTGCTTATCATACAGTAAACCTTCCTCAACAATGGGCTGCAAATAGAGAAGGTCAATCACAAATGGTGGCTCCAATTAGTAGATCATGAAAAGTAATGAAAACCAGAAAAGGAAACTCGAATATAAATCACAGATTTCATAAGATGTCATTAAATTACTTCAGGCACAAATGGCTATTCACACGGGTGATTAAAGGGTTCTTGCATATATCAATATATAGCTTTAGAAGTATCCAATCAAAAAAGATGTAAATGGAACAGAATCATAACACAAACTGGTTTGTGTTTCAAATGAGATCACATCAACTTCCAGAAAGATAGAAAACTGCATTACGTATAACAGTACTATTCTGCAAAGCAAGAAGCCATAGCAAGAGGCAAAGTGGGCTCAAGAGCAGGACAAGGGAAATAGATTTCAGATAAAGTTCCAAGATTTGGAGCAAATGCAAACATGATAAAGATATCCTCAATATTAAAAAAGGAGTCAAAATCACAATGAATATTTTGTAAGAATTTACAATGGTAGAACCGATTATCAACAAAAAGCAATCTTGTTCAACTGATTATCCACTAACAGCAATAAAACAATGTAGTGTTAAATAACTAGGGTTTTTATCTTCTATATTTTCTGGGATTAGTATACACAAAGACCTGGTGGTTGCCCATGACTTCATGCTCAACACAATTCTTACAGAGGAAAGAGGTGCTGTTTAAGCTAGAACTCATTGGTGTCAGATGTAGGTGTAGCTTCTGGTCTTTTACTTGAAAAATTAATTAGCAGCAGCTGCTTCTTCATAATTATCATTATTTATAGCTTCCATGTGGCAAGTTGTTTGAGGTAAAAGCCATTGATTTCACTTAATGGTTCAACCAACTTGGAAACAACATTAGTTGCTACAGAATTTTTATCCAATCAATTAAAGAAAACCAATGTAACCAACAAAAATAAGCTGTGTTGCAATGAGAGACTAAAATTTTCATTCAGCTTAACTTCTTCTTCTTTTATGACAAGATAACTGATGTGCTCAAAGACCTGTGACAATATTACTCTTGGGAATTGACTTCCCATATTTTTTTTCCTCTACTAGAAATATCCTTTACCATTCTTCTACATGTAAGCCAGCTTGTCCACCAAAGTAGTGTTTTTATACTTGAAATTCCTTTTTTTTTTCTTCTTTCTTTTTATTGTACTAAAATATAGCAGATCTCAAGTTTTACAAAGCTAGGGCTTAGCCATTCAGCAAAATAGACTTTTCTGGAAATTAAAACTTGGTACCACATGTACTACCTGATCAAGTGATGCAGTAAAATAAATGTTAATATATATATTAAATTTAAGTCACACAATGAATGATGAATTCTTAGGCCAAACCCATTTGCTGCAAGCAAATGAAACTTTAATAGAGTGCATAAAGAGAAATACAGACCATTTGATTCATCAAGAAAGAAATACAAACCATTTTCATCAGTAGAATGACTTTCTTGCTACATGGACAAACCATCTCCCCTGACTCGACTAGAACATTGATGGTTGCAGACTCTTCAAAAAGCTTACACTCAAAAGTTACCCCAAGAAGAACCAACTCAGCAATTTCTTGTCCATATTTTCTGGGGGGGAAAAAGCACAATGTTTTTGAATAAATTCAAATTAATAATATGCTTACCAACAAATAAGCAGCAGTACAAGTGCAAGCATATTTATATTTAGTCAACAGATGAATCAGTAAACCCAGATGTTAGCAACAACTTAGCCCAATATGATTAATACAAATTAGAGAAACTAATAAAATAGAAAACAAACAACCACATATGACATGTGCCACTTTTTTTCTACATTTTTAGCCACCAAGCAACAATGCCCACAGCCTCCGATCCATTATGGCCGCAAGTTCGGGCATGTTTTTTTTAAAAGCCCCAAAAAAAGCTGTAAAAAGTTCTGCAACCCATTTATTTAGTAATTCAGTCCATATTAATGAAAAGACACAATAAAAAAACCTAGACGAAGACAGATAGTTTAATGCGAATCTTATGCCCAGGCTTGGCTCATTTATAAACCGTGCCTGACCAACACCTTAAGTTCTGGCTCATTTGCTAATCCATCTGGAGCCCAATCTGCAGCAACTTCGACTCATAGGTTAGGGAGCACAGATATTTTTATACATCTTAATATTATAAAATAATTTATACAAAATTACCAACATACCCTGCTGCTATGGTTCTCAATTACAGACTTTACAACCATTGACATGAGATACTGATGGTCTAGGAAAGGCAAAAAGATCAGTGAATTAGATGAGAGATAGTGAGTTTGTACAAATTGGATCATGTATATCAGAAAAAGGTTAACTTCTATCATCCCAGATATAGAAACATAAGAAGGAATATATCATTGTGCCTACATTTCAACAATTACCCGGGATAAGGTAGAGATTGCAAATCATATGATCCTCTCCTTTTCTCCTTTCGTTTCTTATTTTCTTTCTCATGGTTTCCTTATCAATTTAGAACCAAGATTCATACAACATTTCTAAGTTTAACATCAAACCTTTATTTTCTTGAGTTGCGTTTTTGGTGTCACAAATTATGATATAGTGAACGTTTGGATAGAGCTGAAATGATTTTTCAGCTACGTCCAACATTTTTTAGTAGGTCCCGTGCACTATTCACGGGATCCACAAGTATTTTTTTCAGCAAAAACAACTTTAAAACTGGATCTCATGGCACTATTCACACATTTAAAAATTATTTTGCTACAGAATTTTCAGTTTTCAACAATAAGTGGTATTCAAACAGATCCATATTTATTTTCCATCTATCAATTTTCTAAAAGATGATAAAGATTATATAGGGGCTGATGTAAGACTATGCTTAATTTTCTTAGGTTTTACTAATCTGATCCCAAGAATGAAAGTCAAACATGCAAATGATCTACAAATTAGCAATTCTAGACCTCAGCAGCTCAGCCAAATGATGATATACCAAACTTTATGCATCCAAGTTCAACTTGGGCTCAGCTCAAGCAGAATACCAATTAATCAAGCAAGTGCAGCCATACAAAACAAACCTAAGTGGTTTATTGAAAGCAGTTAGAAAGGGAAGCTGTTGATTTCACTATCATGCTCAAGAAATAACAAGTTAAAGCATTATAAATTGCAGAGATCCATCCATACATGATCTGCAGTGTTGCAGAAATTTGATGAATGCTGAACTTGATTGCACTTAGATAGATCTTATCATTAACAACAATGTCTCCATTGGATAAAACTGGAGGATAGAATTCTGTTGCTTCATAAATATCCTGTACAAAATGTCAGTAATTAGTTTTTGAGAACTGATATACTTGCCCAAAAAAAAAATTTAAAAACTGTTATAAGTATGTGATAAGGATACAATTGTAAAATTGTGATATCAGTGTAATTACCTACATATAAATAATATACATGTGTGTTAACAAGAACAATTTTTTTTACCATTTATAAACTGCTGCTTGTCCTAGAAGCTTAAACTAATAGGAAACAGTGAATTTAATCACTTAATAATTATTTTAACACTCTCCCTCACATGTGAGCAAGACACCACCTCAATAAGTGGGCCAGCATGTGGAATTTTTAACATTAAATGGGAGGTAAGTAGAGACAAAGTTCAAACTAAAGACCACTTGCTCTGATATCATGAAAACTACTGCTGGTATTCTAACAACTAGCACTCAATTGGCACATGTACCTTTATAACTTCATCAGAAACAACACCAGAAAATTGACTCGAATCGTCTGTTCCTCCAGCACCAAGCACACCAAGGGACAGCCAATTTAGCCATCCTCGGGACTTGCTGGCTGAAGAGTCATCACTTCGTGACTTCTCCACAGCAACACTAGAGCCATTTGTTCCCATATCGGATGCTGAATACTTTGAGGAAAATTCCTGCATGAACATCAAACAAGAAAAATTAAGATAAAATGTGCAGCTTGCAGAAAACATAAAATATAGCTAGGAATATCAAAGTTTTACCTTTGTGTGCTTCTTCTTTTCACAAATTATTACAAAGATTGACTGAAAAACAACATGTGGATTTAATTTCCTGTTCTACACATCAGTAGAACTCATACCTGTAGCTCATGTTCAGCAGCAGATCTATAGCTTAAAATATCACCTACATCTGATTCTTTCTCCATTTGCTCTAATTCTCGAAGAATATCTTCATCAACTGACTGGTAATCATGAATTGAACATCAGTGCCACTAGCAGATCAGATACTAAACAAATTCTAACTTAGATATTAATGCCATATCATAATGACATATGAATCCACATATGGAACCAATAAAATTTCAACGACGGTCCATGTTGAGAACCTTCCATTATATTAGAGGAAAAGCATCAGATAAATTGAAGGAAAAGAAAATCAAAGCGTTATTTGGATAAGCTTCTATATTTACAACATTGGAAGAAGATATTATAGCTGATTGTGTGTCAGTATTACTATTACTACATCAAATTGCATGCTTAAGCAATATTAAATACTCAACAAGATTTGGTACATGATGTAATTGCACCACAAAGGACATAAGAGACATCATCACCAACATTTAAAGCATCAAACCCTTGGCAAATGTGAGAGCCATTTGGCATCGCTTGAAATGTGAAATTTAAAGGACAATCACATCTGCACCGCTATCATTTACAGCCACAAACCCCAACTCCAAACCATACAAAATGGAATAATAGAAGTGCACTGAAAGAGGATAGGGTACAGATAAGACACAGACATTAATACAAGTCAAAATGTTCTTTTGGCAAGAAAGTTGAAGCATATCTGACATATGTATCACTGTATATGTGTTTATAAAGGAAGAAGAACATCACCTGTTCTTGTCGAAGAAAATCCAGCTTGGTCTTGTACAAATTCTTATACTTCCAACGATAACTTCTGCATTCAGGAATAAAAACTAATTCATAATTAATATCTTAGCAGAAAAATTTATAATTTCAAGGTCAAGGTGTACTAGCACTTCTATTGTCATTAATAAGAAATAAAATTCATTAAATAAAAAGATAGTGAACTCCTAGTACATAGGAACTATATCAGACAAACCTCATACAACAAAAGAACAAAAAGTTGCTCTTACAGCTTGAAATACCCAAAACAAAAAAAGAAGAAGAAGAAAAATACAATAAAGTCATTGAACTGATTAGGAAAGTCCACTTGACAAAGCATCTACCCATAGACTCCAATAAATGTCATGACTCATGAGTAACCAATTTTACCTAACTCCACTGCTAGAATGCAATTAGCCATATAAATCCAAAGTAAACTTCTCGCCTACTATCAAAATCTTTAAGATCCCAAAGACCCATTCAAAATCTCCCTATTCTTCCTACCACTTCCTTTTCTTTTCTTTTTTTGGATAAGTAAATAAGTTTCATTATTAAAGAAAGGACATTACACAGGCACAAGGAAAAATTGTTTCCGCATTCCGAAAGAATTTCAAAAATAGGAACACCAACTTAGGCAAAAGAAGCTCAATGCTGTCAACTGTTCTTGAATTCTCTCTCTCCAAGGCACCACATGAGACAGAGGAACAACATTCCATATAACACTGAACCTATGCCTACAAAACTGGCCCTTCCAACAAACAATAAATCCACCACTTTCTTGGGCATGACCCACATGAATCTAGGCAATGAAAACAAAGAGATCACCAATAACTAGCAAATCTTCATAATCATTTCCCTAGGAGAGCTTGATTAAATGAGAAGAGTTTGATTACATGTACTCAGTTTACAAATCCCAATCCACCCTCCTTTAATGAAGAATGCACCCGCCCCCCTAGCTATGTCACATCTATTTTAATTTTAATACAAGCAAGCTGAATAGAAAGAAACTCAAATACACACTAACGCATAACTAAAAAAAAATGTAGCATAAATTTGGATAGGCCTAAAATAAATTCACATGTTTATGAATCAGACTAATCACTGATTTGGAAATTCGATATGATTCATACAATCCATACACATGTATTGTATGATACATGAGTATATCCTTGGTACAACAATACGATACGTATCTTTTTGCCCTTGATTCAACATGTGCATTAGATATTACATTTCACATACCGTTTGACACTAACAGAAATGAATCTGTCTGATAAGTTAAATGGATGGAACTGGCTATGAAGACCCTACTACAAATCTACAGTTATTCATTGGTCACAACGCATGCAACCTTAGAGGAATGAACTTCTGACCTCACCCTCCATATATGAGAGAAAGAGATGTCATTTTTAGTAAGCAGCTATTAATTGAAAGTTTTGAAAGTAGATAGACACTACAATGATTTGTCAAAAAATTTACCACATATATGCCCATTTGTAGGATTTTTTTTTTTCCTTCCGAATTAAACCCAGTAGTAATATGATTCATTGTGTAAGACAGTTAAATTCAAAGTAAGATTACAAACAATAAAGAAATATAATATATTAAAAATGTGCAAAGAAAGAACACACATACACATTACATATTAAAAATGCACAAACTAAGAACGAAAATCAAACAAATCACATGCTTGTTCACAATGTGTAATGTCTAGAAATTACATCTCAATAGAATATATACTTACAGTCGCTGTCCAAGGTATCTCCACGAAGTTTTCTTTAATTTATTACGAACATCTGATAAGACAGATTCTTGCGCATAGTGCCACCACAATATCTGCCAACCATTGAGTTTTCTTGATAAAGGACTACACCAGGGACGATAACGTCCATACCTACATAATTCAATAATAACAGATCAAATATTTTCCATTCTTGAGCTTCAGATGTTGATGACACAACCATAGCATGGTACAAAAAAGAATATCCTCTAAGCCAAAGCCCAAGAATAAGTGTCTATGGTAGTTAATTAGGTTTTGTTTTATATTTTATTTGGTTATTCTAAAGTCAAGGCTATTTTAGTAATTTTACAATTGTTGGGTATGGGCCATGGGTTTTATTTTACTAATAAGTCTTATTTAGTTTATGGGTCTTTATGTATGGGCTTTGGTTTAATTCAATTAGGCTTTGATTTACTAGTCAAACTAAGAGTCGTATAATACTACTAGTACAAAAAAGAGTCTTTTATATACATACATACATATATGTGAGGAGTGTGGAACTCAATGTACATGAAGGAGAGAGTTGATTATTAAAATTATTGAGTGTTTGAGAATATAGGCACATTGGCCTTTGTGGTTCCCTTCTCCTTTTCTCTTCTTCATCCCGTTTTCTTCTTCTTTTCTTTCTCTAATTTACTGTTCACAGGTACCTGAACATCCTAAATTTCTCTCTCTAATTCCTCTTCTTTACAAACCCTAAACCCACAACAAACACACAGACAAATCCCTAATTTGTCCTACATCATGTGTTTACTAACACTTGCAAGTTACATCTACAAATGTCACCAATGTATGGTCAATAAAGCAGAAATGACAACACCAACAATAACCAACATTTCCATTCCTTATCTTCCCTAAAGTGTAATTTGTGCATGTTATGTATGTGTATCTCTGCAAGTATATATGAGTGTCAGGCATAAAGAATTATTACCAAAAATATAATAAAATAAAATAAAATAAAAAATAAAGAGGAAGGGGGGAAACCCCTTGGTGATGCAGGTGATCCTTGACCAAACCTAAATGTATTAACCTTCCATTTCCATGCCTTCCCACGCTACAAGAATTTTTTTGATAAGTAATAATATTTATTCAACAACAAAATTTAGGTACAATACTTAGGTGCTATTCCTTAGGTTCCCTTCTTAAAAATCGGTCATGTGGCTTTTTTCTCATGGGATGGAAGTGTATTTTTAGTTAAGTACTGCCACATGTGGCTTTTTTCTCATGGGATGGAAGTGTATTTTTAGTTAAGTACTGCCACATGGCTGAATTTTTAGAGGGGAACTTAAAAAACAGTACCTAGGTATTGTACCTAAGTTTTGCCCTTTATTAAAAAAGAATCAACAAGTACGCAGGAAGAATATTAGCTATCTTCCCATACTACAAGAATAAAAGAAACAAAGCAAAAACATCCTCTGCATACTATTGCAAGCACCCAAACAATCATCCTTGTCAGCCATTAGGCGTCAAATATTTTAAGGTTTATATTACAACTTACAAATACTGAAACTGTAATAGGTGCTCCAAACACAACACGGTGTCTTCCAGGTATCAAAATTTTTCCATATCCTCCATAATGTTCTACCTTGTCAAAATAATTTCAACTCTGTTTTCTGAAACTTTTTCTTTTTAATAAATCAACTTATTTATGAATCTGAAAAGAGACATGCAAACATACAAAGTAAACTTCTAAGGCGTAATATGTCCATTATTAGCATACATTTTTTTTAAACAAATCATGTCATAATACCAAAACCAACATAAGATGTCAAACCAATCATAAGCAAATCAAGTCAAATAAAAATTTTGCAGTGATGCCAGCTAAAAGCAAAAATCTAAATAAAGAAAAAAAAAATCCAATTTAAACTGTTAAGATAGACAATCCATACTGAATAACTTCTCAATAAAATTATTACAAAAATGTAATACAGAAAACAATATAAATGAAATAATGAACTTACCTCTCTCTCAAATGACATGTGCCTAAATAATCCCACAACACCAAAATTTGCTGCAACTGAACCTCATTCAACGATATGACCTAATAAAATCATAAAGTGCAAATTACAAAGAGTAAAATGCCAATTAAAATTATTGTGAGCTTTTTCTAATTAAAATTTAGAAAAAAAATTAAAAACCAACCAAGCCAGTTAACTCAGCAGTCATAGAATATTGTGGTGCATTGTTATCAAGCTTTCCTGATCTGTTAACCTACATGAAAGAACAAACATTAGTATCATCAATACAAAAATAATTATCAATATATTTTTTATATAATGAGAAATGAACTTCTTTTAAAGACTTACAAAAACAAAGAGACAAAAAGGAAAGAAGAAAAAACAAAAATAAAATAAAATGTCAATATTCCCCAATTGAACAAAGCAGCTCTTTTTTTTTTTTATCAATAAGTTTGATACACACTCAATTGGTTTTTAACCCACGACCACACCCTCCACCCATTCTCATAAAGGGAAGAAATGCCATAGAGCTCATTGGCAACAAAAATACCACTTTATGGTGCCACAACCTTGGCCTTTTGTTTTGTTAAGTATCAAAGTTCAACTGAAAACCCCAAATGGGGGCAACCCACATTCAGAGGAAGTATACTCAATGGCGCCACCCACGAAAAGGAAAAAATGATGATTGCATATAAAATTCTTAAGTTAAAAATGTCAATTAAATCTAAAAGAGAGATTGAGAAACCATGTAAAGGCCTATAGAGAATCCACCTTGAAATGCCTGTTATTACTCTGCAGCCATACAGACCACATCAAACAATAAGAAATTGCTCCCCAAACAACTAGGCTCTTTCCCATTCAAACTTTATAAGCCAAGAAACCAACAAGTCAACCATAGACTCAGGCAAAACCCAATGCACTTAACAAAAGAAAAGACTGTGGAGCAAAGATTCCGTGCAATGATCAATGGAAGTAGCAAATGATCCATGAATTATCCATCCCTTCTAAACATATAAATAGCAAATAAGAATATAACAAACAGTGTTCTGTTTTTACAAGTTATCAGCGGTTAAGTAGCAATCTAGGGCTGTGTTCCAATTAAAGAAAGGGACCTTAGAAGTGGTTCGAAGTCCATATGAAAGAACAGTCTGTCCAACCATCCAACTTAACATAGGAACTTCTGAACTTCCATTGCATCTTATACTCCCCAACACCACCCACTTGTGCTCTATATACATCAGCCATCATAAGAAATCAACCCCATGCCTTACCCCCAACTCAGACACACAAGCAGGCCCTCAATCATTGATTACTTTCTTGTGGGAGAGAGTGGAGACTTTCTATACAATGGGCATTATCATTCACTACAGGGGTATCAAACAAGTATGTTTCCATTGTTATCAAACTAGTTGCCATTTTTTTTTTTTTGATAAGTAAGAAAGATGTATATTCAAAAAACTGCTCTATGCAGAAAATGCATAAAGCAAAACAAAGAGTGCAAAAAAGAGAAAAACAAAAATACAAAGAAACTTAATTACAAAGGAGAGAGCTAAGGAACACAAGGATAGAATCACTAGATGTGAGTCCCCAAGCCTTAGACCAATCAGAAAGAGAGCCGCTAAATGAAGCAAGCAGCAAACTGTTTGTCATTTTGATATCTCCAGGTCTTATTTTAACCTTTGGCTTCTATAGCATTGGTTGTCCTACCTTATCTCAGCAATTTTTTTCCTTATTTTTTTTCCCAATTACTGCATTATGCTACAAGAATCAAAACATATTTCAAATAAAAAAATTGTAATCAAAACCAAGATTTGACCACTGAGAAAAGTCACAAAGGCAACTTAAAAAAACATAAATAAGAGAAGAGTCATACTAACGAGTGCCCTTAAGGCAATGGTTAATAATCCATTTTAGAGAAGTCTTGACACCACTTTTATGGGAAATGAAAAAAACTATCAAAACATTAATTGCTTTTTTTTTTCTTATAAAAATTTTCTTTAAATGAATTATTAACTATTACTCTTAAGGCATCCGTTAGCATTTACCATAAGAGAAACACTAATGTCAAACACCAAACTACCCCTCCATAGAGTATCCTAACCATCACCTCCACTTCTGAACCAAGTGGACCAATTTCAAGCAAATTGATCAAGGAGAAACTAATAATCCAATACGAAAGGAAATACAGCAAACAACTTCAAATTAAGTAGTAAATAACAAAATTATATAGAGATATGTCAGAAAAGGAAAAACCAAAAACAGTTCCAAGGATTTTAAGCTAAGATCAGTTTGAAATCCTACTGCATCAAGTCTGGACACCCAACTTCTTACTGTGCCTTGAATAGGCTGTCTACCACAGACACATGAAGTATAGCAATCAAAAAACCAGTCATATAAAATAAAATTAACGTCCTCCAAAAAAAAAGGAACAATAGGACTGCAAGGATGTCTAAAACCACTTAAGAGGAACATATCCAACAAAAAAAGGAACAACAGGACCGCAAGGATATCTAAAACCACCTAAACAGATACATGTCCAACAATAAGTCATTCGACAAACAAATCACAAAGCCAAATACAATCTTCTAAAGTTCAAGTTACAACTATGGCCCAAAATTACAAAATGGACAAAAATATAGTGAATGAAAGATTGTAAATCAAATTTGCATACCAAGAGAGACAATGATACATCACAAGGTGCCAATAAGGAGTCACAATTTTTCCCTCCAGATTCTTCATTTCCCCGTAATTTGTAGTTTCCAGCATTTTCCAGAGTCATCAAGTCCATTGTTCCATGAAATGTGTGGCAATAAATTTCCAAACCAATAATCTCCACAATTTTGTTTACTTGGTCCCCCCTTACCAATCCATTATATGACCTGACATTTGGAGAACAATAAAATTAACTGCCAATTAACACTAATACTAAGCACATATCATGAAACTATAAAAGATTCTCAGCCATCCCTAATCTTCTTCTTTTTTTTTTTTTTGGTATCATGGAACCTCGCTAAGGCCAAACCCATGGAGAGTAAACCCCAGGTATCGGGAAAGTGAGGGTATGTCATGAGGAATTGAAACAGGGCGCTCCTAGTTGGAGTGGAATTTGTCCATTACCCCTGACCATTTCACTCAAACCCTCGTGGGCGCCATCCCTAGTCTTTTCCTAAGATTAAAATAAATAAAGAAAGAGAGAAAGAAGAAACAAAGTGATGAAATTTAAGAGAACATCAAAATTAGAATACAAAACTAGGGCGGCTAAAGCTAAGGTAACCAATATGCACATCAAAAAAAGAAATTAGAGAGTTTCATTGATACTTTTTTTAAACAAATACTTCAGATCCAACATTCTAAGCTTTATGTTTAAGCCATAACACCAGACAAACACAAAGAATGGAGCTAAATTTAAATCCATGAAATCCAATTTATCAAATAAATAAATAAATTCATGAATTCTAGAAGTAGGACTTATCAGCAATTTCAGTAACAGAAATAGTCAAATAGCATTGTTCCTCACTATACAGTTCAGTCAGGTGAATGTTAGCATCTTAAATAAATGATACAACTACCAGAAAACATAAGAAACGAAAAAATTACCAAACAGGATTTTGCTTCATAATTGTCAAGCTGGAAAGCTTTAAACCCAAAGTAATATGTTCCTGGGAAACATTTTTCAACAGAAAAAATTGTAAGTGATTAATCATGAAGAATTAGTCAGAATGGTAATTTATAAAGGTTCACTTCCATTTAAATATACAAATAAGATTGTTGAGCTACAATTTTTTTTTTGATAAGTAAGAAGAGAATATTATTAAAAAAAGGATAGCAAGAAAAATACAAAGAGTTCACGATACTGAACAAAGGAAAATAAGGAACAAAAAGACAGCTACAACCCCTAATCTATTCTAATAGATGAAAGAAAATCCATAAGGGTAGAACAATCTGAGAAACCCCAACATTGAGCCCAATCAAAGAGGGTCCGTTGGCATAACTCTAATAACTGAATCACAGTTTTCCCCTCATTCTCAAAAGACCGCCGATTCCGTTCAGTCCAAATAGTCCACATTAAACAGCCTGGAACTAAATTCCAAATATCAGAACTATGCCTCCCAAGCCAATGATACCAACAAAATAATAGGTCCACAACTGAACCTGGCATGACCCAATCGATCCCAAACAACCGAAGCATATACATCCACAAAAAATGAGTTATCAGACAAAAAAGTAATAGGTGATCCATAGATTCTGCATTACAACAATACAACAATGATTCGCCAAAGGGCGGCCATGAAGCACAAGGTTATCCAAGGTTAGAATTTGACCATGAGCTGCTGTCCACATAAAAAAAGCCACCCTTTTAGGAACCTTAACTTTCCAAATGCCCTTCCAAGGGAAAGTAGAAAGAGCTGCATTTCGAATCTTATGATAAAAAGACCGAATATCAAACTTCCCACTTCCATTCAAATCCCAATCATTGAATTCCCTATAAAATCTTAAACTCCACACTCTGTCATTATCATCCACGGGAGGACTTAACACTTTAGAAATACAAGCCTCCTTATTGGATAAACACAAAAATAAATGAGGATAAAGAATTTTAAGAGGATCATCCCCAGACCACTTGTCATGCCAAAAAAAAATATGAGAACCGTCCCCCACCACAAAAGAGAAGTGCTTAGAGAAAGTTTCCCACCCTTCACTAATACTCTGCCATAACCCACAGCCATGAGCCCTTCTACAAACTCTAGTGCTCCAACCCCCTTTTCCCTCCCCATATTTCATGGCTATGACCCTTTGCCACAAATGAGTGGTTTCATGGCCATACCTCCAAAGCCATTTCCCTAATAGGGCCTGATTAAAAGACGCCAAATTCCGAATTCCCAAACCACCCAACTCACAATGTGCACCATCAATTTCACCTTCAATTGCTTCCATGTTTCATAACAAGAAATATGAGATAAATCTTCTCTTTTTTTCTTTTATTATATATATATATATATATGAAAGTTGTTGATAAATAACAGATCTATCTATACACTACCTATATGCTATATACAGTCCGCATATCCAAATCATATTAAGGAGACACTAACATTGAACTACATAGAAGTTGTTATCATTGACATAAACTATGGTACTGCAACAAAATAAAACAAATCTTAACACTTAATCAAGAAGATTCAAATTCTCAACCCAACTTTTAAGTAAACTATATATATATATATGCAAAGAGCAATTTTTTTTTTATAGGTATATATATGCATAGAGCAATTAATGCTGAAACTAGCAATTTAAATGGTAGTATTGAAACAAAACAATAAGATTGCTCCAACAAAGCCACTAATGAAACTAATATATGTCTTATAACCAAAAAGGTAGCCAAGAGCCTTGTAGCCCACTGGCATTGTCTAGTCTCCTTTATAAGGAGGATTGGGTGGGTTCACATCCCCCCACCCCCATTTGTTACAACTGAACTATAAAAAATAAAAATAAAAATGCAACACAAAAGGTAAAGTGAACAAACAGGGAATATGTCAAAGATATAGATTTACCAAGTCATTCTGCGTATCCTGATACACAACATGAAAATTTCTGATGGTGACTCGGATGCTGTCAAGAATCTAGGGTGGAAAACAAAGGAAATCATAAATATGAACTCACAAAATTTCAGCCCAAGTGGAAAAAGAAATAAAAATCAGACCAAAAGTAATGTCACCTTTGCAGTAATGTATGAACTAAACCCAGCCTGATTATCTGCAGAAAAATGAAACAACAGATAAGAACCGAATGTCAAAACTACATTGAGAAACTATTTCCAAAGAAAAGCTCACATTATCATGTCCTCTCCTAAGGTGCATTAGCATAAAGTACTCTTTTGGGAAGCCTAAGAGCAAAGCAAGCACCCTAGGACATTCAAGAAGCCTTTTTGGTTCAAGACTAGGTATTCAAGGTAGTTAATTAGGTCATTATTATTTTAGTTTATTCTACATTTGGATTTCCTGTGTGGGTCAAGAGTATTTTCATAAACCTAGTAACTGTTGGTAGTGTGTTATGATCCTAGTATTCCACATAAATTAAGTATAAGCTTAACCATGTGTTTATAAGCTCTTGAGCGCCCTCCCCTTGCAAACCGGTTTTCAAGAGTGAGTTCTACCCATGGATTTGCAACATTTGGTATCAAAACCAACCACCACCCCGAGTAATTGGGTGTAATTCATTGAGTATGGGATCAAATGTGTTGTGGCTTTGTGCTTGGATCTTGAAAGGGGCGACCTAAAGGCTAGATTAAAATAACTGATAGGTGAGTAGAGCCACCAAAAGAGAAAGGCCTACCATCGGGTCAGTGTCGCTAGAGTGAGCCATGGATGTCGACTGCGGAGCATGATGATATGTTATGATCTTAATGTCCCACATGGATTAAGTATAAGCTTAACTATGTGTTTCTAAGCTCTTAGACACCCTCCCCTTACAAGCCGATTTTCAAGGATGAGTTCTGCCCATGGGTTTGCAACATTTGGTATCAAACTATGAGCTATGGCAAAGTGCTTGGAAGTATTTGGTGTGTTCAATCTTCAAGATACTTTGGAGTATTGAGTTAGTAGCCGATTTCCCCTCATGAAGGTGTCATTTCACAATAACACCTTGTGGGCAAGGTATTTTGAAAGGGAGAAGGGGGGGAGGGGGGGGGGGGGGGGAATGTTAGGAACCCTATAGGTATATAGACAATAATTGTTATAATGTTGCGTTTAGTTATTTAGTTGGTTAGTTAGTTACAATTCCAAGCATGTTAATCACATTTAACACATGTTGGAATTATTAATGCACATGGGGAATAATAGGACCATTAGGATAAGGTCATTTGGGCCAATAGAATAGTTTTATAGTTTTATAAATACCTATTTGTAACCACATTTCTATCATTGGAAAATAAACCAATTGATTACTTAGTGCATTTCCTTTCTCTCTGTCTTAATATTTCTCTATGGAGGGTGACTACCTCGAATTAAGTCAATTTCCCTACAATTCACATACATTACCCTACAATTCTTATCTAATCCCATTAGGAACCACTAGGTTCCTAACATGGTGTGCTAATGTTCAACACCACAAGTCTTATTATATTAGTATGTGTCTTATTTAGTTGATTAGTCTGTATATTTGGCATTTAGTTAGCTTAATTTCTTGAAAGTTGTTGTCAATGAGCTCTAGCACAGATATCACCTCCTCCCTGGTCAAAGTAGGTTGGAGGGAGAGGTCGTGGATTCAACAACCATCAAGTGCGTCTGTAAGTGATTGGAGGCCTGGAGGGTGAGATTGTGGGTTCAAGATCTACTGGGTGAGTAAAGTTATTGGAGTTATTGTTAGAATTTGAGGCCTGGCTACCTCCGATTAGTCACAAAATTTGTGGTTTTACTCAGTTCTTATGGGAGGTTCTATTTTCTTCTCCGTTGAGTCCAAGACTTTTGAATTCTCTGTTGATGAGGGTAGTACTTACTATATGCTTCGTATATTTGAAAGATTCAAGGATTCTCTCCGGTCAGTTTTCATGGGCAAAGAATGTGCTAAACGTTTGCTATCTTATGTGGAGGATCTCATTTCTAATATACCACCTGGTAACTTTGCTCGTACCTTCAGGGATGGTAGTAAGGTTTTCATTTTGCAACTGGATTCCAATGCTCATGGGCATCGAAAGGGTTCCATCATTGTGCCGGAAGGGAAGATGGGTAGTGGGTGGAGAGGATTTGGTTTTCATCTTCGCAAGGCTATTGCTCCAGTCTCTCTTACTGTCAATCCATCTTCTCAATCTGTTTTGAACATGACAGGGCAACAGTTCAGGCAACATAAATCCTTTTTGTCGGCAGTGGTGGACGGTGATCGGAAAGATAATGGTGGAAGAAAAAAAGGAAGGCATGTAATGCCCAGTATTCAAAATTCAAACTTACCTGGTCCGAGCAGTCAGAACCAAGATTGTCTGAGTAGTCAGTACCAGGATTTGAGGGATAGGGGTGTTGGGAAGGTAAGTTTGGTACCTGGTGCTGACTTCATGCTTGAGTTTAACGCCAATGCCTCTCACGGCTCTAACACTCCTTTATCGCTGGAACTTTCTTTGTCTTTGGAGTGTAGGCTGAATGGGAAGTGGGTTATTAAACACTCTAACATTAGGGAAGTGGGTCGGGGAAGTGTTGAGCCCACACAAGTCTTTAGGCCCTCTGTTCTCCCATAATCTAAACAGGACCCATCACTTTCTCAACCCAAACCCAATTTGGTCTGGCGGCCCAAAACAAAAGAACTTAACTCCCTGCCGGCTAGTGTTTCTCAACCTTTAGTTAAGGCTTCGTTGCTCCCATCAGTCTCATCGTCCCTAGAGGTTGGTGTTCTGTCTTCCGTTGGGGTGGGTGTTGTGCCGATAAAGCCGCCATGGTCAACGATGGACGCAGCAGCTCAGTTTCTAGTCTCCAATGAGGCCGACGACGCCAGGTATGTGATATCGGCGCTGTCTGACTTTAATCACGCTTCCGATGTAGGCGTGGCTGAGCCTCTCAATTCCGATGTGGCTGATGAGCCCAAGTTTGTATCGGCTAGCACCACAGACTTGGATAGTGAAGAGGGCTTAGGGCGAGACCTCCGACTGATCCTTCAGGAGCATTCTGGCGATATAGTCAAGAAATGGGGGAATTCGGAGCAGTGGGTACTTGAACTACATGACGGAAGGAGGGTTGCGGTTCCGATTCCATTATCTCGGCCTCGGTGTGTAGCTACCAAGGCTTTGGAGGACCAAAAACAGTTGGCCTCAGTTCCGTGGGAGTCTTCTAAAGCTGTCAATGAGTCAACGGCTCTATTCGAAGAGGATGAAGGGCTTGTGGAGGACTAGGTTTCAGATTCCTTCTCGGAGGATGCTTATCAGCCTCTTATTGTTGAACCACTTGCTTCTTCTCTCCCTTCGGCTTTGGCTGATCTGTCGATTGTGGATGAGGAGGGGTTGGTGGGCGTGGATTTTTCAGAGAGGCAAGTACCTTACTCTGAGTGGTTTCAAAGGAGATTTAATAATTTTGATAGTTTCCTTGGCACGTCCCTAGAGGGTTTGGAAGATCAAGCAACAGAATTTTTATTGGCAGTTGAAGTTGAATTAAAGCGAAGGGCTGAGGTGAACACGTTATCTCGTAGCTTCAAAAGCCCAGGGATGAAAGGTTTAAGAGAACTGAAGGGGCTGTTCAGCTCTATTAATTATGGCTCTACCTCTGCTAGGCGTAGTGGTTCTAATAGGGCTCGGTTTCTCTCTGTGGCTCAATGAATTTGACGTTTCTTTCCTGGAATGTCAGAGGGCTGCATGATGTTGATAAGCGGCTTCAGGTTCGTAATTTGTTGCGTTCCTGGAAGGATGATATTGTGTGTTTGCAGGAGACCAAGCTAGAATGGATTACTAGAGGTACTGTCCGGAGTATTTGGAGTTGCCCTTACGTTGATTGGCTGTACCTGGGTTCTGATGGTGCTTCTGGAGGTATTTTATTGATGTGGGACAGCCGGGTTGTGGAAAAGGTGGAGGAAGCAGTGGGGCATTTTTCGGTCTCTTGCAAGTTTAAAAATGTTGGTGACCATTTTGAGTGGGCTTTTACTGGTGTTTATGGACCTAATTTAAACAATAGGCGTAGGTTGATGTGGGAGAAACTAACCGGGCTGATCAGTTGGTGGGATTTGCCTTGGTGCGTAGGAGGTGATTTTAATATCATCCGTTTTCCTTCTGAGCGACTGGGGGCTGCTAGCTTTTCCCGGGCTATGTTTGGTTTCTCTGATTTTATCTCTCTTCATGGATTGATGGATATCCCCATGGCAGGGGGCTTTTACACCTGGTCCAATTCTTCTTCAGCTTCTCGCCTTGATCGGTTTCTTTTTTCCCCGCTTTTGGCAAACCACTTCACTCAGTTTTCACAAAAAAGGATGTCCAGAGTTCTTTCTGACCATTTTCCTATTTTGTTGGAGGGAGGGACTCGGCGTAGAGGGAGAATTCCTTTCAGGGGGGGGGGGGGGGGGGGGGGGGGGGGGGGGGGGAATGTTAGGAACCCTATAGGTATATAGACAATAATTGTTATAATGTTGCGTTTAGTTATTTAGTTGGTTAGTTAGTTACAATTCCAAGCATGTTAATCACATTTAACACATGTTGGAATTATTAATGCACATGGGGAATAATAGGACCATTAGGATAAGGTCATTTGGGCCAATAGAATAGTTTTATAGTTTTATAAATACCTATTTGTAACCACATTTCTATCATTGGAAAATAAACCAATTGATTACTTAGTGCATTTCCTTTCTCTCTGTCTTAATATTTCTCTATGGAGGGTGACTACCTCGAATTAAGTCAATTTCCCTACAATTCACATACATTACCCTACAATTCTTATCTAATCCCATTAGGAACCACTAGGTTCCTAACATGGTGTGCTGATGTTCAACACCACAAGTCTTATTATATTAGTATGTGTCTTATTTAGTTGATTAGTCTGTATATTTGGCATTTAGTTAGCTTAATTTCTTGAAAGTTGTTGTCAATGAGCTCTAGCACAGATATCACCTCCTCCCTGGTCAAAGTAGGTTGGAGGGAGAGGTCGTGGATTCAACAACCATCAAGTGCGTCTGTAAGTGATTGGAGGCCTGGAGGGTGAGATTGTGGGTTCAAGATCTACTGGGTGAGTAAAGTTATTGGAGTTATTGGAGTTATTGTTAGAATTTGAGGCCTGGCTACCTCCGATTAGTCACAAAATTTGAGGCCTGGCTACCTCCGATTAGTCACAAAATTTATGGTTTTACTCAGTTCTTATGGGAGGTTCTATTTTCTTCTCCGTTGAGTCCAAGACTTTTGAATTCTCTGTTGAGGAGGGTAGTACTTACTATATGCTTCGTATATTTGAAAGATTCAAGGATTCTCTCCGGTCAGTTTTCATGGGCAAAGAATGTGCTAAACGTTTGCTATCTTATGTGGAGGATCTCATTTCTAATATACCACCTGGTAACTTTGCTCGTACCTTCAGGGATGGTAGTAAGGTTTTTATTTTGCAACTGGGTTCCAATGCTCACGGAAGCTTTCTTATGATCTCTGAACTTCTTCATGGGCGTCGGAAGGGTTCCATCATTGTGCCGGAAGGGAAGATGGGTAATGGGTGGAGAGGATTTGGTTTTCATCTTCGCAAGGCTATTGCTCCAATCTCTCTTACCATCAATCCATCTTCTCAATCTATTTTGAACATGACAGGGCAACAGTTCAGGCAACATAAATCCTTTTTGTCGGCAGCGGTGGACGGTGATCGGAAAGACAATGGTGGAAGAAAAAAAGGAAGGCATGTAATGCCCAGTATTCAAAATTCAAACTTACCTAGTCCAAGCAGTCAAAACCAAGATTGTCTGAGTAGTCAGTACCAGGATTTGAGGGATAGGGGTGTTGGGAAGGTAAGTTTGGTACCTGGTGCTGACTTCATGCTTGAGTTTAACGCCAATGCCTCTCACGGCTCTAACACTCCTTTATCGCTGGAACTTTCTTTGTCTTTGGAGTGTGGGCTGAATGGGAAGTGGGTTATTAAACACTCTAACATTAGGGAAGTGGGCCGGGGAAGTGTTGGGCCCACACAAGTCTTTAGGCCCTCTGTTCTCCCATAATCTAAACAGGACCCATCTCTTTCTCAACCCAAACCCAATTTGGTCTGGCGGCCCAAAACAAAAGAACTTAACTCCCTGCCGGCTAGTGTTTCTCAACCTTTAGTTAATGCTTTGTCGCTCCCATCAGTCTCATCGTCCCTAGAGGTTGGTGTTCTGTCTTCCGTTAGGGTGGGTGTTGTGCCGATAAAGCCACCATGGTCAACGATGGACGCAGCAGCTCAGTTTCTAGTCTCCGATGAGGCCGACGACGCTAGGTATGTGATATCGGCGCTGTCTGACTTTAATCACGCTTCCGATGTAGGCGTGGCTGAGCCTCTCGGTTCCGATGTGGTTGATGAGCCCAAGTTTGTATCGGCTAGCACCACAGACTTGGATAGTGAAGAGGGCTTAGAGCAAGACCTCCGACTGATCCTTCAGGAGCATTCCGGCGATATAGTCAAGAAATTGGGGAATTCGGAGCAGTGGGTACTTGAACTACATGACGGAAGGAGGGTTGCGGTTCCGATTCCATTATCTCGGCCTCGGTGTGTAGCTACCAAGGCTTTGGAGGACCAAAAACAATTGGCCTTAGTTCCATGGGAGTCTTCTAAAGCTGTCAATGAGTCAATGGCTCTATTCGAAGAGGATGAAGGGCTTGTGGAGGACTAGGTTTCAGATTCCTTCTCGGAGGATGCTTATCAGCCTCTTACTATTGAACCACTTGCTTCTTCTCTCCCTTCGGCTTTGGCTGATCTGTCGATTGTGGATGAGGAGGGGTCGGTGGGCGTGGATTTTTCAGAGAGGCAAGTACCTTACTCTGAGTGGTTTCAAAGGAGATTTAATAATTTTGATAGTTTCCTTGGCACATCCCTAGAGGGTTTGGAAGATCAAGCAACAGAATTTTTATTGGCAGTTGAAGCTGAATTAAAGCGAAGGGCTAAGGTGAACACGTTATCTCATAGCTTCAAAAGCCCAGGGATGAAAGGTTTAAGAGAACTGAAGGGGCTGCTCAGCTCTATTAATTATGGCTCTACCTCTGCTAGGCATAGTGGTTCTAATAGGGCTCGGGTTCTCTCTGTGGCTCAATGAATTTGACGTTTCTTTCCTGGAATGTCAGAGGGCTGCATGATGTTGATAAGCGACTTCAGGTTCGTAATTTGTTGCGTTCCTGGAAGGATGATATTGTGTGTTTGCAGGAGACCAAGCTAGAATGAATTACTAGAGGTACTGTCCGGAGTATTTGGAGTTGCCCTTACGTTGATTGGCTGTACCTGGGTTCTGATGGTGCTTCTGGAGGTATTTTATTGATGTGGGACAGCCGGGTTGTGGAAAAGGTGGAGGAAGCAGTGGGGCATTTTTCGGTCTCTTGCAAGTTTAAAAATGTTGGTGACCATTTTGAGTGGGCTTTTACTGGTGTTTATGGACCTAATTTAAACAATAGGCGTAGGTTGATGTGGGAGAAACTAACCGGGCTGATCAGTTGGTGGGATTAGCCTTGGTGCGTAGGAGGTGACTTTAATATCATCCGTTTTCCTTCTGAGCGACTGGGGGCTGCTAGCTTTTCCCGGGCTATGTTTGGTTTCTCTGATTTTATCTCTCTTCATGGGTTGATGGATATCCCCATGGCAGGGGGCCTTTACACCTGGTCCAATTCTTCTTCAGCTTCTCGCCTTGATCGGTTTCTTTTTTCCCCGCTTTTGGCAAACCACTTCACTCAGTTTTCACAAAAAAGGATGTCCAGAGTTCTTTCTGACCATTTTCCTATTTTGTTGGAGGGAGGGACTCGGCGTAGAGGGAGAATTCCTTTCCGTTTTGAAAATATGTGGTTGAGGGTGGATAATTTTGTCGATAAAGTGAAGACGTGGTGGGCTTCCTATTTGTTCCAAGGAACCCCTAGTTATATTCTTGCTAAGAAGTTGGATGCCTTGAAGTTGGATTTAAAAAAGTGGAACGAGACGGAGTTTGGCAATGTAACGTTTAAGAAGCAGGAGCTTTGGAGCAAGTTGAATGTTTTAGATGCTAAAGAGGAGACCCATGGATTAACAGCTGAAGAGAAGTTAGTTCAAGTTAATCTTCGTACTGAGATTGAAAAGTTGACTCTTTTAGAAGAGATTAGTTGGAGACAAAAGTCTAGAGTGCTGCATTTGAAGGAAGGGGATGCCAATACCAAATTCTTTCATAGAATCGCTAATTCTAATAGAAAAAATAATGGTATTGAAAGCCTAATGGTGAATGGTACCTTGTCTTCTAACCAGGGTATGATTACTGATTACATTTCCCATTTCTTCATGAATTTGTACTTTGAGCCCCAGACTGTTCGGCCTTTTCCAGATGTGTTAGTTTTTCCTATGATATCTGCTGCTAATGCGGACTGGTTAGAGAGACCTTTTGAAGAGGCCGAAATCTTTGATGTTGTTCAAAGTTTTAATGGTGATAAATCTCTTGGACCAGATGGCTTCCCTATGGCTTTTTTCCAATCTTGCTGGGGGATTATCAAGCCTGATCTTTTGGTTGTTTTTCATCACTTTTTTGCTAATGGTCAGTTTGAGAAAAGCTTAAACGCTACTTTTATCACTCTCCTCCCTAAAAAACATGCAGCATGTGAGATTAGGGATTTTCGGCCCATTAGTCTTGTTGGGGGGGGTCTATAAAATTATTGCTAAAATCTTGGCTAACCGTCTTCGCATGGTTATGGGGGATATAATCTCTGCTTCTCAGAATGCTTTTGTGAGGTGTACACAAATTCTGGACCCTGTTCTTATTGCAAATGAATGTCTTGATAGTAGATTGAAGTCCGGGGCGCCAGGGTTGATTTGTAAATTGGATGTTGAAAAGGCTTTTGACCATGTAAATTGGAATTTCCTCTTGCATATGCTTGAAAGAAGTGGGTTCTCAGCCAAGTGGAGAAAATGGATTTTCTTTTGCCTATCTACTGTCCGCTTCTCTATCTTGATTAATGGATCCCCTTGTGGGTTTTTTGGTAGCTCTAGAGGTTTGAGACAAGGTGACCCGTTGTCGCCTTTGTTGTTTGTGTTGATGATGGAAGCTTTGAGAAGAATGTTGGATAAAGCAGTTCTTGAAGGCCGCTTGTCAGGTTTCTGTGTGGGTAACTCGGAGGGTAGATCCTTGACAGTGTCTCATCTCCTTTTTGCGGATGACACTCTCATTTTTTGTGATGATGATCTAGATCAGATTTTGATTCTTCGAATAATTCTTATTTGGTTTGAGGCGGTGTCAAGGCTTAAGATTAATCTGGGCAAGTCTGAATTGGTTCCGGTTGGAGTAATGCCTATTATTGATTTGTTGCTAAATGTCCTTAGCTGCAAACTGGGCTCTCTGCCATTGAAATATCTGGGTCTTCCTTTGGGTGCTAAATTCAAGGATAAGTCTATCTGGAATCCGATTCTAGAGAAAATGGAAAGGAAATTGGCGGGTTGGAAACGCTTGTATCTATCCAAGGGAGGTATAGTCACTCTTATCAAAAGCACCCTTTCTAATTTACCCACTTACTTCCTTTCTCTTTTTCCTATACCTGCTAGTGTGGCTTACTGTATTGAGAAGCTTCAGCAGAATTTTTTATGGGGCAGTTTAGGTGATGAACCTAAATTGCATTTGGTTAAATGGGCTACTGTATGCACTCCTATTTCTTCAGGTGGTTTAGGCATAAGGAAGATAAGACTTTTGGGAATATAGCTCTTCTTGGGAAGTGGTTTTGGAGATTTGGGTCTGAGAAGGATGTCATTTGGAGGCAAGTGATAGAGTTGAAATATGGATGTCATTGGGGGGGGGTTGGTGCACCAGACCTGTTAAGGGTCCTTTCGGAGTTGGGTTATGGAAGCGTATCAATCAGGGTTGGCCTTCTTTCTCTCGCCATATTCTGTATGATATTGGTGATGGGTGTAGGGTGAAGTTTTGGCTTGACCATTGGTGTGGAGAGAATCCTTTTGCTGTTAGCTACCTTGACCTATTCAGATTTTGCAGGAATAAGGAGGCTAGTGTGGCTGAGCTCATGAAATCCCCCAATGGTGTCCTTTTTTGGGATGTGAGTTTCTTTAGAGGTGTGCATGTTCGAGAATTAGAGGCTTTATCAAGCTTCATGGAAACCATTTATGGTTCTTCTATTAGGGGGTTTGGTGAGGACAAGATGTGTTGGATTCCTAACAAATCTAAGGAGTTCTTGGTGAAAGATTATTATAGAATTCTAGCTGGTCCTACTATCTTCGATTTCTCTTGGAGAAATATTTGGAAGCAGAAGATTCCCTCTAGAGTAGCTTTCTTTGTTTGGTCTGCTGCCTTAGGGAAATGCTTGACGATTGATAATTTGCGAAAAAGGAAGGTGTGGATTTTGGATTGGTGCTACATGCGCAAGAGTAATGGTGAATCGGTTAATCATCTGTTCATCCATTGCCCCGTTGCTATGGATCTTTGGTCTATGGTTTTGGGTTTATTTGGAGTATCTTGGGTTATGCCTCTTACTGTTTTGGGGCTGTTAGGGTGCTGGCAAGGCAGCTTTAGTCATCATTGAAATGGTTATATATGGTCCATCATTCCTCATGGCTTAATGTGGTGTCTTTGGAGGGTTAGGAATAGTCGTTGTTTCGAAGATACTAAGAGATCTATTCCGGACCTTAAGCTTTTCTTTTTTAGAACTTTGTTGGATTGGTTGTTTGCTTTGCAAAACAAATCTTTCCCTTCTCTTTTTGTTTTCCTAGATTCTTGCAATTTTTGTGTTTGATCTGTTTGGCTCCTTGTTCACTCCCTGTGTACTAGGGTGTTTCCCTTTTGATATCAATATATCTTATTACTTATAAAAATAATAAAAATAAAAAGTGCATCTGTAACTTACCACAACAACAAAACCTTAGTCCCAAAAATTTGGAGTAGGCTATGAATCCTCAATAGATTAGTTAGGACTGGCCACATGTATTCTTTTCCTCTATTCTTTTTTATCTAAAGTCAAACTCTCTGTTACTTCCTTAATTGACATGTCATATTTTATCACTTCTACTAATGTGATTTTTGGTCTTCTTCCACATTTTTTCACTCCCTATAAGGCTGTAAATATACCAAGCTATTTATGAATAGCTCGAACTCGGCTCAGGAAAAAACTTGTTAATGTTCATTTATTTAAATAACAAGCCAAGTTCCAGCCTTAGGTTTAGGGTCGATTATTAAACGAGGCAAACTCAATCATAATAATGTGTTCGTAAATAAGCTCATGAACATTTTTTTTTTGAGAGTGAGCTCATGAACATAAGGGCTTGATTTAACTATATATAATTTTATATTTTTAAATGTATGCTTGTCTAAAAATATATTTATATAGACTTGAAATTGAATTGCATAAGTTTTTTAATAGGTTCATATATTAGTAAATTATTATTATTCGTAGTTTATTGATGATATAAATAGTGTATTTGTAATAAAAATTCTTCGAATTGCGAATAAGTAAAACATTTTAGTCATGGTTTCACAATATATAGGAAAATAATAAGTTAATCAAATAGCTCGTGAGCAAGCTCAAGCTTGCTCAACAAGAAAATGAGCCAAGCTTGAACATAAAATCATGTTTGGTGATGAGCTCTAGCTCAGCTCATGTTTTACAACCCTAAATTTGTCCCTCTCTGCATTTTTTTGATAAGTAATAAGTTTTATTGATATCAAAAATGGAACACCCTAGTACATGGAGCGTACAAAGGGTCAACAATTCAAGTACAAAAATTACAAGAATCAAGGAAATCAAGAAAAGAATGATTGGTTTCGCATAACAGCCAACCAATCCAATAAAGTTCTAAAGAAAAATAACTTGAGGTCTAGTATGGATCTCTCATTATTTTCAAAATACCTACTATTTCTCTCCCTCCAAAGACACTACATTAAGAAATGGGGAACAATTAACCAAATATGAACATTTCGATGACGACCAAACCTGCCTTGCCAACAAGCTAGAAGCCCCATAACAGATTGCAGCATAGCCCGGCTTACTCCAAACACCATAGACCATAGATCCATAGCAACCGGACAATGCAAAAAGAGATGGTCAATCGATTCACCATTACATTTGCACATGTAGCACCAATTTAGTATCCAAACCTTCCTTTTTCGTAAATTATCAATTTGCCCCTCGCTGCATGTGTAACTCTCTCTCTCTCTCTCTCTCTAATATTGGCATTGCCTTTGGTTTGTTAGTTCCTTAGGGAACTCTAGGGTTTTGCTTATTTGAGCACCCTAAAGAAATTCTCCATTTGTTTCCCTCTCTTAAATTTATACTTTGTGTGATAATCAAAAACTAAAATTTATATATGGCTAATAATTTCGTTGTATAATGTATGCATCCACTTGTATTATGTAACTAAAAAAGAAAATATTAATGTGGTATCACATTTATACAAACCTAATAATTTTTCGATAGGCATGTAAAAAAATTATTTTAAAAATAAAATACTACAAACAAGTATACAGAACGTTTACTTAAAGGCAAGAAGTCAATTAAAAGTAAAATAATCTAGAAACTTGAGTAAATTTGAAAAGGAAATGGCCACTAAATGTAGTCATCCAATCATACAAAGCATTTTAAAAAATTAGCTTAAGCTCCACTGTAGTATGTTTGACTCCTTCAAACATCCGATGATAAATTGAATGCTGTACCATATCTATAAGAACCAAATAATTATGGAAACTTGAGACTGAAAGTTAAATAGCTCACCAAATACACGTCGCGATAATTTTGCCAGCTCTGCTGCAGCAAGTTTAGCCTTTTTTCCAGCAAATTCTCTTTTTTCGACTGCATCCAAATTCCACTACCACAAAGGAAAAATGACTGCCCCATAGGAATTTTATTTTAAAAATAAGAGTAACTAGCCCCATAAAAATATATAAATAAATTAACATCTTCCATGAGATTTTTTTTTTTTTTACTTTATTTTGGAACTTTGAAGCTAATAAGAAACATAGCATTACATGTAACATCAGGGCTTCTATTTTTCCCCATATTGTCAAAAAGAGCCTTTTTTTTCAACAAAAACATGGAAATTACCTCTTGATCATCCCGCTGGGATGCACAAACAAATACGTCCTCTAAAGTAATAATGATGGATTCTCGGCCAAGCATTGTCCATGGAATATTAATGCTTAACTTACCAACCCGACCTAAAAAAGAAATCCATGGTTAGATGTAATTACAAATAGCTAGTACAAGTTGCAAGAAGCTTTGCTGAGGAAAACTTTTTTAAAAATTAGAACATATACATCAGGAAAGCTGAAAGAAAGATAGCTAACATATATATACTACCATTTACCTTTCATTTGAGCACCAAAAAAAATGAGAAGTAATGCAATCTTTATTGATATCAGAAAAATTGAGTCACCCACATATATAGGGAGTACACCACCAGGGACCATACAATCAATAACACAAATTACATGAATCTATCAATTAATAACTGAACATAAAGACAGACTATGTAAAACTGACATCAAATCCAATAAGGTTCTAAAGAAAAATAATTTGAGGTCAGGCATAGTCCTCTCTATGTCCTCAAAACTCATATTGCTCCTCTCCCTCCTTATACACCACATCAAACAAAGTGATGAGCATCAAACCAAAAGTTAAAACACATCAAAAGCTTGTAGAAGGCATGAGGAGCTGTTTCTAGGTTAAATAAAGGTTTTAAATGCATTTCAGTCCAATATTCCGAATATGTTACCTGCCACTTAAAATCTAATTAGCCAGCAGATTCATTAAAAAAGTAGGTTTGCAATTACTTTGCAACCAAGTCACATCTCAAAATATTTGCCACCCTCAATGTACTTCCTTTTAACTGCAATTTCATACATCTGCCTTTCCCTTTTTTTATCTTTTTTTCTCTCACTGCTACCTCCATTATAAAACCATTGAAATCTCCTCAATTAGAGTAAATATTATTCTCTAAACTCTGATTTCATTTTTAATTTCCCACTGCTAACTTTGGTCGAAAACCACCAAAATTCCCTCATGGTAGAAGAATTATTCCCTTCCAAATGCATTCATCTTCATTCTTAATTTTTTACATTCAAATGCTCAATTTGACATTAAAAAAATATATAAAATAACACACTTCAGTTCGCAATTTGAAATACATTTAATTCTAAATGTGATACTGTGATGGTAAGAGGAGGAGGTTACAATACCTTGCTTTAGGGCAAAAGGCAACTGGAGATAATCGAAGGCTTCAAGATTAAGCTCTACATTTTCTAATTCCAATGAGAATACTTTCCCTACACAAGAAGATGACTTCTAATATTAGTGGATAAAAACTAGATAACAATATTTTTTCAGGTGATACAAGAATATACTCAAAAAAAGCAGGAATATACAAATGGTATTTCAACGTTTGCACTGTTCTCTGATACTTGGTAGTAATACACAATAAAAACGTATCGTAGTAAACCCCCAAATGAAGGAGTAAGTATATACAATAATAAATAAAATAAAATAAACTGAAATCGATGGAGCTTAAAGTAGGAGTTACACTTGGAATGAGACAGCAGATTTTTATTCCAATAAAAGCATACTGTAGTAAACTCCCAAATGGAGATGGAAAATTGCAAGAGTTCATTTTACAATTATTATCACCTAAACAACCCAAATGCCAATATTTTTTCACGTTTGATAAAGTAGACAACTTTTCTAAAGACTCGCCTCGAGTGAATAACTAAAGCCAACGCGCAACTAACCCCACTTGCCAAAACCAGTTATTGGGTAATCCAAGAGCACTCACCCCTGACAAGGGCCAACATTTTTTCTAGTTTAATAAAGTAGAAAACTTTTTGTAAAAAAGAGCCCTCTGAACTCGCCTCTAGCCAGCAAAACCTACAGGCAGCTAACCCCACTTGCCAAAACCAATTATTGGATAATCCAAGAGCATTCAACCCTGACAAGGGCCAATATTTTTTTCTCGTTTAATAAAGTAGAAAACTTTTTTTCTAAAAAAGAGCCCTCTGAACGCTAGTAAAACCAACAAGCAACTGAACCCACATGCTAGAACCAGTTGCCATGCAATCCAAGGGGAATTCATTCACCCCTGACGGGCTAAGCCGTTTATGCTAATGCAAATGCCAATATGTTCCAAATATGCCGAAGAAGTGTCCCAAAATGTAATATTGCTTTGTCCACACGAAAAACCAAATACAGTTTAAAATTGAGATTGAAATAGAAGTAAATGTAAAATGAAGAAAAAGAAAGAAATACCTTTCCAAATGTCGATTTTAAGCTGATCAATGGGGATGTCTTTGATGTATCGACCAATATATCCCAACAGAAGTGGCCGAAATACTTTCTCAAACATTGCTGGGTCGTAGTTTCACTTTTCTCACACCATGAAATCAGAATCACATAATAATCACACTGAGGAAGAACAGGGAAATGCATGAATTAACATAGGTACATACATACATACATAGAGATAAGCCAAAATTGACAAAAGAGAACCGTGCCCACAAGAAACACACGCACGCAGAGACACAGACAGAGATTTTATAAGTACTTCAATTGAAAGATAGCGTGTATCAACAAAAAAAAAGGTTTGTGTTCAAACAATAAATAAAAGAAATACATCTATATAATTTAGAGAGAGAGAGAGAGGTTACCCAGAGAAGAGTCGAAAAATAGTGAGATATAGAGAGAGAGTAGTTAAGAAAGTCCAAAGGCAAAGGGGTTGGCGTTCTTATTTGAGCGACAGAACACACTATTCCATAAGACTCTGTTTCAAGGTTTCAAGTTTTTATTTAGCACTCTTCCCTTCTCAAAAGAGAAAAATAAGGGAAATATTTACTTTTACATACACGCCCCTAAACTTTGAGTTTAATTTCTTCTCCCAAAAAAAAAAAAGTTTATTTCTAAGATACCCAAATAAATTTATAATCAATTTTTTTTTTTTTGGATAGGATTTATAATCATATTTTATTTTGAGATGTAATCAAAAAATCAGTTTAATTACAAAATTAGTCATAATTTTATAGTATTTGGTACCTTAATCCAATACATATTGTTTCTTTCACGCATCTAAAGGGACAAAATTTTAAATGAGAAAAAATATATCAAAATTTAAATAAAAAATAACTAAAAATATTTATTAAATATATAAATATAATAGAAGGCCCAACTTAAAATGTTGCATTAGACCCCATAATGTATTGAGCCGCCCTATATACATTATTGTAACCAATTTTATAAATGATTGAATTATAGTACTTTTTATAAAAAATACATTAATTATCGATCTTTAAATTTATTAAGTGAGCCATTTTTGTTCCAAATAAGCATTATTAGCTCTAATGTTAATTCTCATTAACTTGCTTCCCTATGTGGCTAAGAAGGCAATGATGTCACTTTTTCAAGTGTCAAGAGTCTCCTGACAACATTTTTAATATTAAAAATTAAAATTAAAAAACATGTCAGTATTACTGCATAGAAAATCCATGAACCTACCCAAACTCATTACAAACAAGTTTTTCCCCTATTCAAAATCAAATCAAAACAATCCCACTAAAACTCAACCCTCATTTGGCCAATGGCAAGACCAACCAGATCTGATAGGGAGCACTTTGATTGATTTTTATGAGGATTTATTCACTACTTGCAGCCCAGAGTTGCAACCTGAGTCACTATCCTATATTCCTTAGTTGGTTTCTAATGAGATTAATTCCCAATTATCAAGTGACTTCATGGCATGGGAGATTCATACAGCCTCCAAGCAAATGGCGTCGATGAAAGCCCAAGGCCCTGATGGTAGCTTAAACAACCCATAGCAAATGTTGGTATTGCCTAAATCACCGCTTTGATTAAAACCTCCCTACCGCTTGGGACAAAAGTTTGTCTTCTTACCCTTGCAACTTTCTCCATACCCTTTCTTTGATGTGGTTAAAACTTGCTTTTTTACCCCTACCAACCAAAGTTAGAAGCCCCAAGTATTTCTCATAAAACTTTATTTCTTGAACCCCCAAGACCCTCTTTATTTCCTGCCTAGCATCCTCTTGTGTGGATTTGCTGAATAAGAGTGCTACTTTTCTCTATTTATCTTTTGGCCAAAAGAAGCTTCGTACTCCGAAAGAAGTTTGAGAAAATTTCCACACTCTTGTGAATTAGCCCTACAAAAAAGAAGGCTATCATTTGCAAAAAACAAATGGGTTAGCTTGTAGCCTTTTTTGCAAAGAGAAAAATCGTTTATCTCCTTTAACCTTGCTGCTTTTTTAATCAATCTATGTAAACATTCTGTACATAGTAAGAAAAGGAAGGAGGATAGGGGATTCCCTTGCCTTATTCCTCTAGATGGATTAATCATACCCTTCAGCTCCCCATTCTGTACATAGTAAGAATTGAATATGAAACTGTGCGCACACATTCCATGATTAAACCAATCCACCTGGAACAAAACCCTATTCTCTCCATAAGCTTCTCTAAGAAAACCCACTCCACCATATTGTAAGCTTTACTCATGTCCAACTTAAGTGCCATAAACCCTATTTTTCTTGAATTGTGATTCTTCATAAAATGTAAAGTCTCAAAAGCTACTAAAATATTATCTATAATAAGATGGTTTTTTGCAAAAGCAGATTGATGCTCAGTTATAAGGTTTAGCAAAATCTTTTTTTAATCTATTTGATAAAACCTTAGAAAAAAAACTTATACTAGACATTACATCGGCTAATTGAGCGATATTCAAAAACAAGTTCAGTGCCCTTTACTTTCGGGATAAAATTGATAAACGTATGATTTATAGGGTGAGGCAATTTACCTGTATTTAACCAAGAAAGGATGGTTGTTATTACATCCTAATCCACCATCCCCCAAATGTGTTGGTAAAGAGGCATACCATCAGGGCCTGGGGCTTTCATCAGCGCCATTTGCTTGAGGGTTGTATGAATCTCCCACGCCATGAAGTCACCTGATAACTGGAAGTTAATCTTATCAGAAACCAACTGAGGATATGGGATAGTGACTCGAGTTGCAAGTCTGGACTACAAGTAGTGAATAAATCCTCATAAAAATCAATCAAAGTGCCATTGGCCAAATTTATCTCGGACACTTCCATTGGGGCTCTGCCATGATATAGAAGCAATGATTAAAAAAAAAATTTGGGGGCAATGAGGTGACAAAAGGGATATCCATTGGATTAAGTGGGCAAATCTGACAAAGTCTAAATTGGTTGGTGGGGTGGGTTTTAGAGACCTTACATTGTTTAATGATTCTCTTCTTACCAAACAAGCTTGGCATCTCATGCATAGTACAAACTCACTTCTCCATTGAATCTTTAAGGCTCTTTTTTTATTTATTTATTTATTTTCAAATTACTCTTTTATGGAAGCCAAAGACTCAACATCTAGATTGTATGCTTGGAATAGTATACTTAAAGGCAGAAAGGTTATCCAAAGAGGTTCTTGCTTCCACGTTGGCAATGGAAAAAAAGATTAAAATTTGGCAGCGCCATTGCCCTACTAAACATCCAACTTTGGTTATTGTTAAGAACAAAATTTTCACACTACATGGCTTTATTTTATTAGCAACCCGCACCACATCAATATTATTATGAATTTTAGGAAAATCTCTTTTAAAACCCAAAAAAGCCCATGTTTACACAAAACGATGCAAAAGCCTATGGTCCAAAACCCATGGTAATATTATCTCATCAAAGCCCATGGTTCAATCTCATGGCACATCATCTCATTTTCAGCTCATGATCCAACCTTATGACACTCATCGGGGAAATTTTGGGAGTTGTGGTTTGGAGGGCCAAAAAATATGTTGAGTAAAGCTCTAGCGATTTAAAGTTGATAAAGGAAACATGTTGCTTGGCATATTTTCACCAATTCTCTGAACTCTGGCAGGTCAGTGTGTAATAGGTAGCATCTAATAAGCCCCTCATATCACATAGCACTTAAAATGATAAAACTCATCGTTACTCTTTACATAAAACTTACTGTTCATCATATAATCTAATTATATTATCTCATATAAATTATATTACTATTTTCATCTAAATCAATCTCAAGTACATGGCTAAATCTATATTAATATCTCATATCTAGCATTAAATGCTCTCCTTACTCTCCAAGATTTGGTCAAAACACAAAAAGACCATAATTACATCTCTAAAATTTCATCAAATATCAACCAACTAGTTTATTACATTCTAAAAACATATTGTATAAAACCATAGACTAAACATATAAATTTCCAAAAGAAGAAACTTAGCCAAAAGTACTAGCAGCAACTCCAGCAAAAGCTGCCTTAACTTTAGAAGAAGTTGCAACAGCTATAGCAACTAACACATGTCCAAAAGTGACTTCATCAACCCATTAATGCCCAATCCCAGCAGTTTGCTACCATAGACAAAGAAGAAAGGATCCTATAAAAGAAATCATACCATTTTAAGTAAGATCTTTAGCCTCCAGCTGCAATACCAGAAATAGGAAGATCTCATAAAAAATATCTTACCATTTTTAGCCAAACTCATGACTTTAGTATAGAATATTTTCTTTAGCAGAAGACCTCACACAGTTGACATCTCCCACTTGTGTCAGGACAGCTACTACTATGTAACTGTCAGCTACAGTAGCTACTGCTGTACTACTATGTCAGCTACTGTACAGCTGCAGCAATAGACTTAAAGTTTCAGATTTCTTCTTTTGGCTAAAAACCAAAAACCCACTAAGGAAATCATTTATTTGCCTAAAAATCTTTCTTTATTTACTGATTGTTCCTTCACCCAAATCCCATCTAGTTACATACTTAGCTCTATATAAAGAGGACCAAGACACAATACAATACACCATTACCCATCATATTCTTATTGTTTCATCCTCAATATTATGAAACTTCATTCATTTTGCTACCCATAAATGCATCTCCATCTCTTTCACCATTTCTCTTCCAAAATCTCTCTTCTTAGATAACAATACATAACACAACACACCACTACCCATTTCTCCCACACTTTATTATTCTGAAATATCGTCATCTTGCTACCCATATCTCTAAACATCTCTCTCCATTTCTCTTACAAAATCTTTCTTCTTAGAAAGCAACATAACCCATGACATAACACAAAAAATCACTCCAGTAGCAACTATAAGTTCATGTATTTACTATATCTAACCTTCAAATTATCTATCTCATACTTCCACATATTTTACAAACACATTCCTCACAAACTATCCATACATATTTCCTACATATATTTTCTAATATATCTTACAGACATCATATCTCACAAAACATGTATTTTCTTACCATCTTCATACATCCTAAAAAATATCAAACACTCTTCCAAGAACATGTTACAAAACCCTTCTCATGGAAGGCATATAATTATAATGCTAAAAGCCCTTCTTATGAAAGACTCGAACTTATAATACTAAAAGTCCGTCTTATGGAAGGCAATATCACTCATATTTGACTAAAAACTAAAAGAACATTATAAAAGGAAAAATCATTTAAGTGCATGATAAAGGAGATAGACTTAACTAACCTATGCATACGACTGGATATATTCTCTCTCTCTCTCTCTCTCTCTCTCTCTCTCTCTCTCTCTCTCTCTCTCTCTCTCTCTCTCTCTCTCTCTCTCTCTCTCTCTCTCTCCTGTTGCACCCATTTTCCCCTTCAATCATGAAGTCACTATGAACAGATTTATAATATCATATTGTACCGCTGAACTCACATTATAACGCCGCTAAAATGTTGTCCACCAATGTTATACAGCTGGAGCCATAAACTATACAAAGATAAGTCATTATGTCTTTATCTATGAATTTACATTATTGAATATATTTTAATTCATTATCATTGTACCGCTAGACTAATATTATTATACTGTTGTAATATTATCAGCTTACTAATGTTGTAAGGCCGAAGCCACAAATCATATAAAGTGATGTTATATGGCAGGGGTCAGAAACATACAAAATAAGTCAATATTTCTCTATCTTCAAGATTACATTATTAAATATACATTAGCTCATCATTATTGTACCATTGGATGAAAACTACTTTAATATTATCTCACTATTTAATAAACATGGATTCACTAATGCTTCAGTAATAAACATATGTATTAATAAATTGAACCTATCTCACTACCAGATACATATTATTTGGACATAAACCATCACCGGACATATATCATTAGGACATGAACAACGGCTAGACATATATTATTCGGACATAAACCACCGTTGGACATATTATTTGGACATGAACCACAGTTAGACATAAATTACTTGAAATACATTACTTGGACATAGACCATAGCAAGACATACCTTATTATGTTGAGTATGGGCCATAAACCACAACTGGATATGGACTATTTTGGATTCACCCTATCACTGGACATATGACACTTAATTAAATATTTTCCAATATTGGAAATCACTTAATATACATCATTAAGATCTTTAACTAATGACTTAATCAAAGCTATTATGCTAAACATATTATTTATTTATTTCAACCATTATCACAATTCTTAGACTTTGGACTTTATTCATAGAGTAAGCTTAAAAATGCACCGGAAGCCATTGGTCTATGCGGCCCAATGTTGAGTTCTGAATTGAACTCCCCAAAACAAATCAGGGGCTAGCAAAGTCACCCCTTCAGCAGAAGACACATGGCTACGGGTAAAAATGGCCCCCGTTAGATACTTCTCCCATAATTGAGTCCATGGAGGATGCAACAGTGGATTGTATAATTGATGAAGGTACAAGACAGTGGAATGCCAAGATAGTTGATGGAATCTTCATCCCTTAAGAGGCTAAGTTGATCAAGAGGATTTCTTTAGCCTGTATGCCATCTGATGACATTCTATTCTAGCCACTTTCTATTGATGGTCACTATATCTGCAAGTCTGGGTATAGATTTTTAAAAGAAGAGGAAGTTGAATGTGCATTGGAGGTGCCACCAGAATATGACAAGCATCTATGGAAAGGGTTTTGGTCTATAGGGGTCCCAAATATATATAAAAACTTGATTTGGAAGTCGTGCAGAAATTCCCTACCTACTAAAGGGAATTTAGTTCAAAGAATATCATTACGGATCCAATAGGTGACCGCTGTGTAGTTAATGTGGAGGATCCTCTCCATGCTCTCTAGAGTTGCAATGGACTAAGAGTCTGTTTGGATACAACTTATTTTGCTGAAAATTGAAAACTGAAAACATTGTAACAAAATAATTTTTAAATGTGTGAATAGTACCATGGGACCCATTTTTAATATTTTTTTGAATAAAGTAGTTGTGGGTCCCATGAACAGTGTATGAACAGTAACTTTGTCTCTTGCACAGTATAATCACATGCATGAACAGTGCCAGTTACTATTCATATAGGCTAAGAAAAAAAAAAAAAAAAGCAAACGCTAAACTTAAAACGTGGATCCAAATAGATATTAAATGGTGTTTGGGGAGATGGAGAATTATGGGGATTTCATTCCAAAGAGAATTTTATAGAGTTTAAAAGTCTTGTCAAGTGGATTTTGAGAAGTTATAAAACTTCTGAACTATTTTTTATATTAATATGGTCGATGTGGAACCAAAGAAACCAGATTCGCCTTAATCACGTTAGCTGCCCACGAACCAGCTTGCATAGATTGCCAAAGACCAATGGGAGGAGTATAAATCAGTTAGACCCATGCCAAACCCACAAAGGCAGAAGCAAAAAACAAGATGGATTCCACCTCCAATGGATGTCAATAAAATTAACGTTTACGCTGTTGTTTTTCCTGAAGCTAAAGGTTAGGTATAGGCATGGTGATCTATAACAGCTGTGAACTAGTAGTTGTAGCATTAGTTCAACAATTAACTCAACTCTACCAACTAGTAAAGGTAGAAGCCACAACAACACGTAGAGTTTTGGAGTTTGGCAGAGAGATTGGTATAGACGGAGGAGGGAGATTCAGACATGGTAGTGAAGGCCATGGGGAGTTTTGACAAAGGACAATCCTCTTATGGTCTATCAGTACATGATGCTATATTGTTCGCTAATTTGTTTTCAGAATTGTCCTACTCTCATACTAGAAGAAATGGCAATAGAATTGTTCATAATTTAGCTAGACTAGCTATGACTATGTCTGAGTGTACTGTATGGATAGAGGATGTTCCATCCTGTACTTTGCCTTTTGTTCAGGCTGATTTAGCCGTTTTTTCTTAATAAAGTGAATGTCTTTTTTCTATAAAAAAATTTTAAAAACAAAAATAAAATCCCAACCCTCATTTCTAAAGGGAAACTTTGTTTTCCTTTTCCATAAACTTTGTCACAATTTATTTAACAAGGAGGGTTACAAGGATTACACAATGGGAGATTTGAACAAGTAGAATAAGCCCAAAATGACGCTTAAACAAAGATGTAACTTGCATAAGAAATGTATCACTCAAGAACAAGCCTACAGACACTCTCTAATCTCTTACTTCTACTTCTCTCTATTTTTTTGTGTATCCCTTTTTCTTGTGCCTCCTACTTCTTTTTATACTCACTCCTCTTTGCCTTCTCTGGAATGTGTTGTCCTTATACAGCTAGCGGGTTGCTTATCCCATCAGACACTGATACTACCATTTTCATGATGAAGATAAACTTTTGGGGCTTCAAGCATTGTTCAGGCTAGTCATTTAACAATAAATGCGATTGTGCCAAATAAATTAATGTAATTAATGCCGATGTGACTGTTACTTTATCAAGAAGCTTCATTATGACTCCTCAGATGTTTCTATATCTCTATATGCCTTTCATCAGACGCGCAGGAAGTATTCTGTCCTCAGCTGCTGATGATGGGACTGTCTCCAATACTTGTCGGCGAAAAGGCATCACACTATCTTCCAAGGTTCGAGGACTATTCTATTTTCCTTTCAATGGGCTGGCAATCTCATCTTGTTAGCATGAATTGGGTCTGTTTCACCAGGTCCAATATGTTATCTATTTTTAAGGCCGCTTCCCCCACACACAAAAAAAAAAAAAAAAAAAAAAAAATGTGTGTGTGTGTGTGTGTGTAATAACTTTTGAGAATCCCCAATAATGTTGAATAGTGACAAGAATACTAATGTACACTGATAAAATTCACAAAGTAACTGCATTTACCATCATAGAAAGGCACTCAAGAGAATTGTGTCAAAGAAGAAAATAAAGAGTGTGGGTGAGGAATGCTAACAGAGGACAGAGACAATCAAAGATTTGGATCTTGGATATTGAGTGACCTAAGTGATTCTGATGTGTTTCTCAAATCCCAAATTATTCTACTTGCTTGCATTTTGCTTGGTGGGTCAATAAATGATCTGTTTATATGAAAGGGTTCACGTAAAACTGAACATCTTATGTTTCAGTAACGTAACTCGTGTTACAATATGAAAAGGGCAATGTGTCACTCAGTCAAACATTGTGAAACATTAGGTTGTGTTTAAGGTGCCAATCAAGGCTCCAGTCCATTGACTCTGGTGCTAATGATGTAGCCTTTTACCTTCAATCCAAGAAGTAGAAGTTTTTTGGGTGACTAACGCTGAATTTGAAATTGGCTTGCTCACTTGTTTCGCAAAAAGACCATTTTCCCCTCAAAATTGACAAGTATTTTCCACCTAAAATCCCTACATTTTCTCAAGGAGCCAATAATCAACAATATGAATATGTTTCTATATATACAGAAGCAATACCAAATACAATTCTATAGAAATCCAAAGTAATCAAAGCGCTCATACGTGACAACAGTGTGATACTACAATGTAAATGAATATGTTGCAGAATAGAAAGCTGGGACGCACAATTCGCAATTGTACATTAATGCTCAGGATGAATAATCCAAAACTTGGATAATTTTAAAATGTTACATGACTTACGAAAATCTCTTTCACATGTACTCAGAACATTTATAGAAGATCAAAATCTCCAACAAGGCCTAGTGATCATCAGTAATGCCACTAAGTTATATGGGAAATAATATGATTGCAGTATAATTACCAAAGTTCTTTCCAACTACTCCTTATACAGCATAAGACGCGAAGACTATCGATCTCAAAGTTGTTAAGATAACCACCCTCCCTAAAAATGGGCTCAACTCTATATTCTTGTACGGTACAAAAATTTGCAGCAACTCCGTCTATCCTATTTTTTCTTCCATTACCAATTAATATTTCTAACTAGGAAGGAAACGTAACATTACAGCCTAAATGTAACTTCCATTGCTCACAATTCATCGTGAGCCTTGGACTCTGAGTCAACTTTTTCATTTGATGAGTGAGCCTTGGACTCTGGGTCAACTTTTTCATTTGATGAGCCATCTGAATCCTTGGATGATTCGTCACTTTGGTTGAGGTTCTCCTCAGAAGTCGAGTTGGGATTAGTCACATTGTCCCCACTGCTCTCAGTCTCATTCTTTGTAGGCTTCTCAATTTTAGGCTTTGGCTTGGGAATTCTATTAATGCTTGAAACCTACACAAATATCAATCAAATGTCAATTGAAGAGTATTAAAAACATATAGATATAAGTCGTAGGCTATATACGTATTTACTTTCCATAAAATAGGGTATGGGAACAATACCTTATCTTGCAGAGTGAAAACCTTCATATATACTTCTTCTGATGTGAATACCGGAGCACTGAATCCAGAAATCCTTTAGGAAAAAAAGAAAAGAAAGAAAGGTCAGAAAGAAAGAAGAAAACAGAAAAAACTGTTGGGCAATGTGAAGAACATAAAGCAGAGGCAGGACATCAATAATTAGGGAGAATCGTATTTGCAAACAAATCAATAATTGAATTTATGAAAGGAGGGCTTGGCCCATTCTTGAAAATCAATTATTTTCCTTTTCAACCACGATATTATCCATTAGAGCCAATAATGCTTTATATTTTTCCATGAGATGGGAAATAAAGATTATCAACCACATGAGGTGTGTGAATAAGTCATTGACTGGTAATGAGCAAGAAATATTCGTCTATATGCTAAACATGATGCGTTGAACTCTTTAAGTCATTAGATACTTTTTATGAATGTCAACTAAATATTGTAAGTAAATTACTCTCAGTTGTTCAATCATTTGATAATCAGTCATTCTTTGATAAATTATCACTATGACTCAAACTCAATGGAATTTGATCAATCCTGGCTCAAGACCCAAGATTATATTTGATCATCAATCCAATCATTGTTCACATTTTTTCTTTTCTCTTATCTATTCATGTTACTTAGTGCAAGATTTTTACAAAAAGATAACTTGATGACATAAAGATTTAACCATTAAATTCTCATCTTAAGACTACAAATTTTCTAAATGGTTGCAAATGATTCTGCACTGTAAATAAAAAGGAATCAGATAGTTCAATTGGATAATATAACGGACTCAGCAATAATTTGGTACAACGGATCACTTGACCAAAACATAACATATTATAAGTCCAGTCCAGGTTGTATTTTGGTTTTGACATGACAATTATCTAGAGACAAATAATATTAATACAAGGTCCATTATATTTTTCGTAAACTTTTCTCTGCCATTTCGTTGAAAGTATTTGGAAAACCCAGAAATTATTTAAACCACTGATGTGCACTCAAGCCAACATAACTGTCTTGAACTGTCAGCAGGAATACCGTACAAAGGAGCACAGAAACTAAAAAGGTTCAGAAGTTGCATTCAGAATATACTAGCAAATTCTTGCTATGGTATACATCAAAAAATGCCTTTTTTTACGCAAAAGAGTGTGTTTTCAAGCAGTAAACCTTGATACTCATTTTCTAGTCAAACAACATCTCAAACACAATTTCCAGCATCATTCAGAGAAGCTCCATTTACAAAGCCACTTATCTAAAACCATACACAACTAATTCATAGAGGCAAACACTTCCTAATGCTATGGGGCTTAAAATGGTATTATATACAAGTAATCATATATATATATATATATATTTTGAGAGATAATTATAATATGCTGCTAACCCCGCAGCTCAAAACCCTTCCCCCTAAAAACAACTCTAATTAGTTGGTGCAGTGGTTGACAAGTTAACAGTTATGCTAACTCTCATATTACCCCTTAGTACTCATAATGATCAATCCTTGCCAAACAGTGTCAACATATATATGATGTAGAACATATGGGTCTTGCTTGTCCCATTTAGATCTAAAGGCATTAATTTGTTCAAATTATTAATTTAAAAAAAAAAAAAAAAAAAAAAAAAAAACTAGATCCTTAANTACTCATAATGATCAATCCTTGCCAAACAGTGTCAACATATATATGATGTAGAACATATGGGTCTTGCTTGTCCCATTTAGATCTAAAGGCATTAATTTGTTCAAATTATTAATTTAAAAAAAAAAAAAAAAAAAAAAAAAAAACTAGTCCTTTACTTCGATTTGAAATCCTGTGTCCTTATAAGATGATTACCATCTTATGTCTATCCAAGCTCCCTCCCCCCTCTCCACAAACAAAAAGAAAATTTTAGGGTCAATTTGGTAGAATAGAAAATAGTGGGAGGATGAAAAAGTGGGAGATAGAAAAAATTTTATTCTCTCCCTTTGTTTGGTTGGAAGTGGAAAAGTGACAAATTAAAAAATGATTACTCATATACCGTTGTTAAAAAATGATGCCCAATTAAAAAAAAAAAAGTGACAAATAACCACAAAAAAAGAGCAATCATCCAAATATATTAAAAAATAAAAATCATGTCCCAAAAAAAAAAAACAACTATCACACCCAAGCCCCAGAAAATCAAAAGAAATAAAACAAAAAAAGAAAAGAAAAAAGAGAGGCAACGTTACTACCCAGAAGAAGGAAAAAAAGAAAAAAGAAAAAAAAAGGCATGCCCAAGCCTAGAAAATCAAAAGAATAGGAAAAAAAAAAAAAAAGAAGAGGCAACCTTGCCCAGGAAAAATAACAAGACAGAAAAAAGGCAACGTCTGCACAGGTGAAAGAAAAAAAAAAAAAAAAAAAAAAAAAAAAAAAAAAAAAAAAAAAAGAAGAAGAAGAGAAGGCAACTTGAAGAAGCCTGTGTGCACATGCACATGGGTATTTTTGTCAATTAAGAAAAAATTTATCCCCACTTAGTTTTCTCTCCATTTTGGGAAGAAAACATTTTAGTGGGCCGGGGAAAACACACCTAGGCCCCACCATTTATTTTCATTTCCTACCCAACCAAACACACTCCAAAAAAGTTTTCACTCCTATTTTCTTTTCAAAGTTTTTCATCCACCCTGTTTCACCTCCAAACAAACACACCCTTAAGGAAATAAAGAAAATGAAAAGAAGTAAATATATAATGGTTATCATATGGAAGTTGCAATAGGTGGTCTTCAACCAAAATTTGATGTTATCATGGTTAACTGTCAGCAGCCTCCAAAATTTAAACAAAGCTTATAAGTTAACCCAAACTGGATTAGACTGAAAATTAAACTCGACTATCACTACCAATGAAGTGACCAAGGAAGTAACGTTCTAATAGTTTTGGATATTTTCTTGGGGGGAAAACATTTTTCAAGGAAAATGAGTAAATGACTCATTTTTCCTGTGTTTGGTTGCAACCTTGAAAATAATCTTTAAAATATTTTTGGTATTTGGTTTGCATGAATTGTTAATATTTATATAGGCACAGTGGTGGGTGGTAATTCTGGAGGTGGTGGTGGTGGTGGCACAAAGGAATGGAGGGGGATGACAAATGAGGGCACTAACAAATGGCAGAAAACATTTTCTGCCAGTTTTGGGTTATTTGCCATTGACCATGGTCTTCACCACACCAAACACCAAAAAATGCAGAAATCATTTTTGAGAAATTTTTTTTTTTTTGCTGAAACAAGTGGAGCATAATTGGCATTGAATTTTGCATCATTTTTTCTTTCAAAGGAACAATCAGCCATTGACTCATTGGTCCCGTTCCTCTTTTATAGAACCAAATGAGTTTTTTTTTTTTTTTTTTTTTTTCATAAATGAGGTATTTGTTGGTCATTATACAGACACATACACACATTTATACACTAATGGTGCAGCCATAGCACAGTCCCATTGTACACAGTTATGCATTCAGCCAGAAAGTTATAAGAACGGCTTACCTCTTCTGCTCAGCCTCTTTTTCATCCAACCAAGTCTTGAATTTGTCAGCATCACTTATAACCTGTATTTACAAGAAATCAATTCCCATACCAAGGCTCAATAGACGACAACTCAAAATCATACCAACAAATTTTAGACAAATTTTAAAAGAAGATAAATGTTCAAACACCTCATCTATTTTATCTTTTGGAAGCCAAGGTTTTTTTGTCTCCCAGCCTTGTACAATCTGCAGATTCTCAGAAGAGGAAATCATTAATGCACTTGTCATATCATAAATAAAGCTAATTAAAGATGCATAGGAGAAAAAAAAAGGAAAGACAATTATTTACCATATAAAACTGAACATTTTTGTATTTATTGAAATATTTCCAAAAAAGCAAAAATATATATCATGTGTCATATATCCCTCACTCCACTCTCCCACTCATTTTGTGGTTTTCATGTAACTTATATTTAAAAATGCCCAAATTCTCAATCAAAATTAGTAATTTAAAGTTTAAAATATTTTTCAAAAAATGTAAATATTCAAGATTACTCGAGAAATTTTAGCCAGAATTTCCACCACTATGCTACTAAATGTACAGATTGTAGTGGTACATCGAACAGGAACAACGGGTAACTGTTTCCCTCAAAACATGGCAAAATTTAAACAGGTATATGTAACTCCAATTAAATTCCTAAATGCAAGTCATAATTGAGGGGAAAAAAAGAGTTTCAATAGGCATGACATTATTTACTTCATATTTCACTAGACATGGTTTTCATTTTTGCCATTTGATATGTTGAGATTATCCTGCCCTTTGTCCCCAAAAAAGGCCTCATCTATTATTTTTGACAATAATTAACAACAATAGAGGCAAAAGAAGTAAAGAAAAGACTCCTTTCCAGGTGAACCTAAACTTCTTTGTCTATTATGCTTTTCTCATCTCTCATGGTTTCACTCTCAGTTTCTCACTATTATCTTTCTCTTTTCATAAGTTACATTTTGCGCCAACAACCTCACTGTTATCTTTGTCTAGATCCCCTAAACCATTGAAAATGTAACAAAAGCCAAATACATAGTGTATGTGATGCGGGAGGCAAAAAGAGATATCTATTTTTACTTAATTTTGGAAGTCAGTTACATTTTTATAGGCATTATTTAGATTATTAGTATTTTATTGAATTTTCTAGAGTCAGGGTTATTTTGTAATTCAGTAAGTAGAAATTCCCAAGTAAATTCGAATTATGTTTTTCTATGTTAGTTGGAATTAGGTTTTAGTAGTCTATATAAGCACAATCATGTACTCCAATGGAGATTTCTGTTTTGATGATGAATAAATTTCACTTGAAATTCTCCTAATGGTGCTAGTGCTAGCCAATCCTAGGTGCTGACCCCTAGTTGGGTCCTCTCTTGCTTGGTGTTGACTCCTAGGTCACCAATCCTTTAATTCTTGTTCTTTAATTTTACTTTTGCATGGTTTTGGTTTTTTCCTACTTTAAACACATATAATCACTATCAACGACAAGAACTCCCTCCAAGTCATTAGTGAGAAATAGCTTTTAATAGTCTAAGCTTCCATTTCAGCATTGCAAATTGCATGACTTAGCAGACATGGGTAACACTCACTTTCAAACATGAAAGTCTAGGAGAAACATATTACAACAGTAGCCTGGGAAATTTTTTGTGGACTAACTGAAAAGTTCAGAAAGTCTTTCAAACACAGAAATCAGACTTAGAACTGAAAGGCATCAGAAGAATATTTTGCATATTCATTCTTCATTTAAGACAATATGATATCTATCCAATGAAACATATTTTTCCTATAATATCAGTGACCTATTAAGCTGCACCTGTTGGTTCAGTTTAAAGATGTATCAGCATATACCAAGGTCAGAGAAAGAGGATAGAAAATGCATTTAGCCAATAAAGTACTGGTATACAATACTGGTAATGAATTGATTTACCCTTCATTTTTCTGGATTAGAGAACTATTCCTCTTCCCCTCCTTTTTCTCAAGATAAAAAATGCAAGTGTTATAGTGAAAAAAGAATCTGATGAGATGATCCATTCTCCTGCGTCAATTGTTTTTTTTTTTTTCTTTCTAAGATGATTTGAAATTTGATTCTGTGAATTAAGCAACAGCAGCTTTGTTGTACTTTTTTTTCCCCTGTAAGTAAGTTTTGGCCCCAAGAGGAGCACGGAGAGAATTAAACTACTGACCTCCGTTGTATGAGTTGTGGTCCATCATACAAAAGTAATTAAGCCTTTTGTTTTAGAAAATATAAATAAATTAGAACACCATCAAAATAATCTAATATTCTAGTCTATAGTAGGAAGAGAATGATGTCTAAATTACAACTAAAAGTACGGTTATTTTTTGTGCCAATCAGCCAACCATCATATATACTATATACTTGCTGATAAACTGTTTCCATTTCTTAAGAGGCTAGGTTTGTTTCCAAAATTAAACTTTTATCTTGTATAGTTCCACCTTACTGACTTCCAAGTACTCATGCAATTCTGTAGGGTTAAATGTTCAACACATACATTTTCTTCCTACTTTATACTAAATTATTTGACTAATATATCTTTTCCCTGGCTTCAACAGTTTGAAAAACACTAACTGGTTCAACCACCATACTGAACTCCTCCTGAAGCACGTGCAAAAATATATGTGGATTTTTTCTCAATTGAAATTTGTTATAACTACACTGTCACCATTTGAAGTACCTGTTGCAGTTCAACAAGATATCTCCGAGCATGTTCAGCTGCTGCCGGCCGTGCAGTAAGCTCTTTCAATCTACAACCAAAAGTTCACTATGTCAAACATCATGTTTAGCCTCTCTAAATTCACAATATTAGAAGCAGACATACTCAATTCAGTTCAACTCAAGATAGCCTTAATTTCAACAACAATTTTATTACAAGATATACCTGAAGAACATGGGATCACCAAAATCTTTTAACATATCTAAGCGTTTCTGAAACTCTGCAGCTGTAGCATCTTCACCGTCTGTATACAGCCAATCTTGCACCTGAGGTAATTCAAGTTTCTTAAGTTAAAAAATATCTAGTGACAGCTATGTGACTAAAAGCATTCTGATTTGGTCAAAAAAGAAATCCTAACCTCATCAAGCTTTTCCTTAAAAGATTCGCGTTCCTCAGCAGTAGAAATTTGTTCAAACTCCTCAGATGTTTCAAGCTGGAATAAAAAAAATGGCATCAATTGAGGAAGCCTCTTTATATGTCCAATAGGCAACAACAATAACAATAACAACAAAACCTTAGTCTCAAAACTTTGGGATCGGCTATGGATCCTTAAAAGATTAATCGGTGTCGGCCAAATGTATTTTTCTCCAGTAGGTAACGTATATTAGAGCGTCTTTATGGATTTAGGGTTTGTTTGGTTGAGAGGATGAAAATGGGAGATGGAAAATGGAGGGAAGATTGAAAAGTGGGATGAAAGAAAAGATTTTTGTTTCCCCTTATGTGTGTTTGGTAAGAGGGATGGAAAAGTGCAAGGAGATCAATTAAATTAATATTGTGCCCTTATTGTAGTTTGAAATGATGGGGATAGTGTGCGTGTAATTTCATAATTTCATTGCCTACGGTCATTTTCTCCCCTACTTGGAAGGAACCAAATTGGTGGGTGTGGATGGAAAATCCCAATCCCCAACATTTTCTTTCTAGCCAAACTGTAAAAAATCTTCTCTTCCCTCTTTTTCTTCCCCCTATTTCCATCCTCTCCCTTTTCAACCCAACCAAACACACACATAAGGAAAGAGATTGAAACCATAATAGGGCTTTATATGGAGGAACTAAAAGTAAACTTTGAACTTCAAAGTCATCATGAGTGATGCAAATGGAAAAAATCTAATATGTTAAATGAAATAAATGGTTGAATTAGTAAAAAATTTCAAACCTTTTCTTTAGTAGCATAAATATATCCTTCCAAGTTATTTTTTAACTCTGCAGTTCTTCTTCGCTCTGCATCCTTTTTGTCCAATGCTTCTAATCTACGTTTAGCTTCAACAAACGATTCTTTTGAAAGAGACATTCCAGGCCCCAATGTCTTCTCAACAATCTATAATTAATAAATGAGGGAAGTAAGCAAGGATAGTGTGGAAAATGGATATTTAATATCAGAAAATGTTTTAGACAACTGTTAATACATCTTAAGAAAATTCACTTTTTTTTTTTTTTACCTTAAGTGGAACCTTAAATGTCTTCTTTTCAGCTTTCTCTCTGTACCAAGATCTGGGGTATTATGTTCTTCTACATTAGAGTTAGATGAGTTACTAATCCCACCATCCACATGCAAGTCGTCATTAATTTCTTCTGAAGCATTATTTGCACTATTTGCACCAGCTTCAATTGATAAGTTGGGGGAAGCAGTAGTTGAATTCTCCAGGGTCAAATTCTTTTTAGGAACTTCTACCCATTCTGATATTTCGATAACTGCATCTGCCCTATCCAAAGAAAGAATTCCACTTCTACTGAGAGAGAAATGCAAATTTGCCTTGATGGGGGACGACAAGTTCCGGGATGAATACCTGAAAAACATAAAGACAACATGACATAAATCCAAATTAGAAATTGTCTGAAACTTCTGTGTGGAGAGAGGGTTGCTATTGCTTGAAGAATCAAAGCAAAATGCACATGTAAGATTTAGGAATTTGCTGATCTTACTTTTCACTCGCATCTGTTAAACCAGACACATCATACTGAGCAAATATGGGAGAGGTAACACCAGGTGGTAAAAGATCTTTATCATAAGAAAGTGAAACTTCAAAATCTTTCTTATGGATAATGGACCTGAACATCTGTTATACAAGCAAACCCCAAACAAAAATAGTAGAATTAGAGAGGAAGACTAATGCATTCAAAGTATTTTTCCAACCAACCTTTCTCTTACAGAGAAAAAAAAAAAAAAAAAGATTCATATTGCCTTGTTGTTTACCTTGCTTGGAAGTTTCTTCATTCGTTGTACAAGTAACTGCCTAGTGCTCTCGTCTTTCAAAAGTTCAGGGCCGTCTAACTCAAAAACAAGCCCATAGGAAGAACCATCAACCATTCCCAGCTTACGGTTCAATTTGATTCCATCACTTAGATTTGCGGCATGTAGTGCTGCACCAAGAACTATAGCTTCATCAGCATCCAGATGTTTGTCCAGCTCTTTCCTTCCAAGAAATTCCTGGAGCTTAGCCTGTTATTAGGGAAAAATAAGTTTTTTCTTTTTTCGGATTCATTGACTGTCAACCATGAAAGCTCAGACACAAATTTCAAAAGCTAGTACTGTACAATAAAATTAAATCAATTTCAATATATTTTTTTAATTGGTACGATACACATCTGGTGGGTTTTGAACCCACAACCTAACATTCCAACCCATTCTTATGGAAGGAAGAAGTGTCATTTGAACCATAACTCATTGGTTAATTAATTTGAAGTAATTGAGACACCAACATATAACAAATCATAATGGTGACAGGTAACACTAAAAATAAAAATAAAATAAAAATTGCACATTGGCATGCTAAACATTACCATGCACCTTGACATTGACAGTTTAACCCGTATCATGAAGCCCGCACAAAATGACATGCAATTGCATGCACATTAATATGTAGTTAAACCATATTTATGACTAATATCTAGTTGAATCTTGTGCAAAGCTGTGAGTTATGCATTTTTCTTTTGATGTGTGCACAGGATGAATACACATTTTGCATTCACCTCTTCATTGAAACAAACAAATAAATTGAGTATTCTATGCAGCACTTTTTACATATATGCCAAAATTTCATAAACACTTAAACCTGCCAACCATGCACAAATCATTCATATTGGACCCTGAGGAATCAATAAGAATTTTGCCAGAGCTTCAAAGGATTGGTCATAGGTTTATTATTGTTGCCCATATAATTCAGAAATATGTCTAGAAGACAAATTCTAACTGACACGCAGAAGTGAAAAATGGAGAATGAATCTTAAAAACTACCTCCAGAGAGTATCTTTAAAAAAAAGGTGGAGCATATCTTTTAATAGTGCCACAAGGGCAAGAAATAAACTTTTAAACTAAGCAAGTAAAGTCAAGATAATTCTCTCATAGAATTGAGCTCAGAAACCCATCTTTAATTGAGTATAATATGCAACTAGCCTCATGCAATTAATGTTTCACTACTTGAATTTGAGATAAGATTCTCGCTCAAGAGCAAATTCATCAAGAAGATGACATTACAAACCTGCAACTTTGGGACTCTGGTACTACCTCCTATCAACTCCACTGCATATATCTCATCCAACTTCAAACCAGAATGCTGAAGCACTTCTTTCACAGGTATAAGAGATTTCTCCCACAGATCTTGACAGAGCTCTTCAAACTTCTCACGGGTTATGGTGCTCCTGAGGTAGGGGAGAAAATTCATTATAAGTATTAATAATTGATCAGTTCATTACCTAAGGGCCAACCATCAGTATGCATAACTTGTAAGATAAAGGGGACAAGATAATTATGTTTAGAAATATAATGTGAACTGTTGTCTATAGAAAAATATAATTTATTTTTTTTTTGATAGGTTCTCTTCATTTTAGTTGGGACTTTCTTGCATGCTTCCCTAATGCTTGGATTAAGCCTCTTCCCTCATACTTAAAACGGCTAACACTAAAAATAAAAAGCAGAAAGAAAAGAAAAGGGAAGAGGATCTAGCATTCTATTAGGTTATTTATGAGTCAACCCTTCACATGTTTCGGTGACCAAAATAGTTTATATTCATGAAAAAAAACAATGTCATCAAAGCTTCATGCCAGTGTTGTTAAAAGCGCGCTTAAGCGCAAAGCGTAGAGCGCAAAGCCCTTGGGGCTTTTTCCCTCTAAAGCGAAGCGCCCTCACAAAAGCGTGCTTTAAGCGCGCTTTTTTGAGCTTTTTTATTAAGCGCAAAGCACGCTTTTTTGAGCTTTTTGTAAATTTTTTAAAAAAAAATCCTGATTTGATTTTTAGCTATTAAATCTAAATATGTTTGATATAAGCTATTGATTTAATATATAAAAACTAATAGTGTGATGTGCTACCATACACCTAAGCCTATCTCTTTAGATATTTTTGAACTTTTAACCACAACCACACAAACAAACACTAAATCAGACACTCACAAAGATAACATCACTTAACATTCTAGTACTTTTTAGCCTTTTCCTTCTTGGTTCTATACTTCTATTTTGATTCAACCATGTTTTGTAATCATGGCCATCAAATATCATGGTTGCATTTATTTTGTAAAGCACAATAGAATTATGTAAATGTTATATAAATTATATAAAATGTTTTATTGTAATTTATATGATTAATTAACCACTTGATTGTTGTATTGATCATTAATAAAAAAAAATTAATTTATTATTATTTTTTTTTTAAATATGCGCTTCACATCGATCAGGCACGCGCTTGCGCTTTGCGCTTCGCGCCTAGGCTCCAGGAGGCCTTTGCGCTTAAGTGCGCTCAACGCTTTTAACAACACTGCTTCATGCATAGCAGAAAGAAGTGACGTGACATACTAGGTTTCATGTTGTTGAGGATTGAAGCCATTAAATCATGTTAGAACCTACAGTTAATCAACAATTGACAGAGCATGCATAGTCGATACTAACAATAGTGTTTCTAAAAGCAGAGCAATCTGGCCTCATTGAAAATAAAATAAAAAAGGCTCAAAAGTCTCACGAGAATCCAGGGTTTGTATGAAAATGGCCTGGTTAATTTCAGTTCATTCCACTGGTTATTTGGTGAAAATGGACTCTTTAAAATGCTATATCAAAGAATAAGGATTCACAGTGATAAACAAGCTCTCTTCACTAGTTCAACAGTAACGTCACTTTTTCTTTATGTAAATAAAAGCTCATAAACAAAAAATAAAAAATAAGTTATAACAATTTTTGTTTGATAGGTAAAAAGATTTATGTGTGTTATAATATTTCACTAGGAATGGATGATGTGCTTCAATATCCACCTACCTGAAGTCCCGATCATCATAGAGGGATTCAACTGATATTGGGGCCGCTGTGTTTGCACTTAGAATTTCTTTTGTACGCTTAACCTGTTTCTTCAATTTAGCCATCGCCTTGGCAGACTTCCGCACATCAACCCCATTTCCAACTTGTTTATTGAACTCATCTGCAAAGTACTCCACCAGCCGTAATTCCAAATTCTGACCCCCAAGCTCGGGGTCCCATCTAACTTCCTTAACCTGCACAAAATTTTTGAGCTTAATGGCAAGCTAAAACCACTAAAATATGCCAGTGTAAGAAACGAAACAAGAAACAGCATAGAGAACAAAGCAAAAGGCAACAAAACACAAATGCTAAAAAGGGTTAAAATATAACAACTACAAGTACAAGCTATTTCATAATAAAGTTCAATAAAAATTGGCACAACAAATTGCCTATATTTAAGGAAGAGAGTGACTACAAGCTGATAATATCAAGAATAAAGAAGTAAAGAATGGTTGAAATTGACATCTTTTTTTTTTTAAGTTCAATAAAAATTGGCACAACAAATTGCCTATATTTAAGGAAGAGAGTGACTACAAGCTGATAATATCAAGTATAAAGAAGTAAAGAATGGTTGAAATTGACATCTTTTTTTTTTATTGGTAAATTACACACAAACCAAGTGGGTTTTGAACTCGCAACCTCTCCCTCCAGCCATTCTTCTGGGGGGAGGCAATGCCATTTGAGCGAGAGTTCATTGACACTAACATCTATTTCACATCAAATCAGAGTAGCCAACATAATCAAAATCATTAAAATAGTCTATCAATGTGAGGAGTTTGTGCCATCAATGTGAAACTTTCCAACAAATCTGGTATTGTTACCCATCCGCAACATGAATGGGGAACAAATATCAAAATCCTGACCTCCACGTGTTTGTCTATATAGAAAAAATGGATACTTAAAATATTTTTTGATTCTCAATAAATTCAACAACTGCAAGGAAATAAATTACTAATAAAACGTTTGCTAAGAAATGAATCGCAAATTGGAGTTCCTTCTTGTACATACTTTTATCAACTTAGATGACTTTCAATCATANTATCCACCTACCTGAAGTCCCGATCATCATAGAGGGATTCAACTGATATTGGGGCCGCTGTGTTTGCACTTAGAATTTCTTTTGTACGCTTAACCTGTTTCTTCAATTTAGCCATCGCCTTGGCAGACTTCCGCACATCAACCCCATTTCCAACTTGTTTATTGAACTCATCTGCAAAGTACTCCACCAGCCGTAATTCCAAATTCTGACCCCCAAGCTCGGGGTCCCATCTAACTTCCTTAACCTGCACAAAATTTTTGAGCTTAATGGCAAGCTAAAACCACTAAAATATGCCAGTGTAAGAAACAAAACAAGAAACAGCATAGAGAACAAAGCAAAAGGCAACAAAACACAAATGCTAAAAAGGGTTAAAATATAACAACTACAAGTACAAGCTATGTCATAATAAAGTTCAATAAAAATTGGCACAACAAATTGCCTATATTTAAGGAAGAGAGTGACTACAAGCTGATAATATCAAGTATAAAGAAGTAAAGAATGGTTGAAATTGACATTTTTTTATTTATTGGTAAATTACACACAAACCAAGTGGGTTTTGAACTCGCAACCTCTCCCTCCAGCCATTCTTCTGGGGGGAGGCAATGCCATTTGAGCTAGAGTTCATTGACACTAACATCTATTTCACATCAAATCAGAGTAGCCAACATAATCAAAATCATTAAAATAGTCTATCAATGTGAGGAGTTTGTGCCATCAATGTGAAACTTTCCAACAAATCTGGTATTGTTACCCATCCGCAACATGAATGGGGAACAAATATCAAAATCCTGACCTCCACGTGTTTGTCTATATAGAAAAAATGGATACTTAAAATATTTTTTGATTCTCAATAAATTCAACAACTGCAAGGAAATAAATTACTAATAAAACGTTTGCTAAGAAATGAATCGCAAATTGGAGTTCCTTCTTGTACATACTTTTATCAACTTAGATGACTTTCAATCATATACAACTTCAAAAGAATACGAATTTAGTGTCAAGCTTATCAATTGCAATTTGCAACAAATATTTATATCCTATTCCTAACTCCTACGAAAAGTTGCAATGTATCAAAGCTCAACTGAAATTGGTTTACTAACAAAGTCTTCCCACACGTTTTAGGAAAAATGGATACCTTCCAAAAAAATTTTAAAAACCCATAAATGGATTCTCATGGAACTACTAAACTAAGCACGGTAATGAATTATTCATTCACAATGTAATCTATACAGCTTCCAATCATTCACAACCTCGCAAGAAAAACTTAAAACAATTGCAATTCCCAATAAATATTTTCTACCCTATTCCTAAACCCAACCAAAGTAGCAATGTTTCGAAGCTCACCTGAAATTGGTTGACTGACACGGTTTTCCCAAACTCTTTAGCATTATAAGCCGAGTAATACACAAGTGCAGCATAGGTACTGCTCGAACCCATATCATAGAAGATAACATGCCTTGATTCATTCGAGAAATCCTTATCGATTCCATACTGCAATGCCGCCCCGGAATACTCATTTATCAACGAAAGCACATTAATTCCGGCCAACTGCGCCGCCTGAATCAACCCTCTCCGCTCGGCTTGCCCGAAATACGGCGGCACAGCAATCACAGCATCCTTCACCGGCACCTTCGAATGAAACTCGGCCAAATCCGCCGCGTAACCCAAAATCATCGCCAGTAACTCCTCGACCGAATAAACAGCGACGCCGTCGTCGCCGCCGCCGTCGACTTTGAAACTCACAGCGCCCCGAGAGTCCTCCACAATGTCGAACGGCAAGTACATTGAATCGAGAACCTTCTTAACGTAACCGTAAGGCTTCCCGAGCATGTCACGGACTTGCGAATAGACTTTCTCCGGGTACCGCGCGACGATTCCGGCGGCCTCTTCGCCGAGGAGACGAGTGCCGGAGTGGAACGCGACTAGCGCCGGCGATTTCCGCTTCGACATCTCGTTGATCGCGATCGAGATCGGACTCTGGCCGGGCTTCAGATTCACCACCGCTACTTTCCCCCATTCGGAGCCGAGATCTATGCTCGAAACCGCGGATTCGGATCGATCGAATACAAAGCAAAGCGCAAATAAAACCAAACCTAGCTTGATGAATAACTTGGATTCCATTCTGGATTGTTCGAGAGCCTCTGTAAAAATATAGCAAAAATAAAAACACAAAACTTAGCTCGAATCGAATCGAATCGAATTTAGCATATAAATTTCAACACGAGTTTCAAAGTTTTACTTATATCGAACGGTTTGGTTACAAAATTATGCAAAAGAGTGTTGAATTTTTTTTTTTTTTTAATAGTAATGGAAAGTGAGAAAAAGCTAAGCTCGAATCGAATAGAATGTATAAATATCAATTCGAGTTTCAACGTTTTACTTACGTCGAACCAACAAAAAAAAAAAAATTAAATCTGATTTTCGATTTTGTGGAAAGTGAAAAGCTCAAGCTCGAATCGAAGAGAGTTTATAACTTTCAATTCGAGTTAGGAGAGAGAGAGAGACCAGTGGGGTGTAGATCGCATTCTCTGGAGAGAGTGAATGAAATGGTGACTTATCGAACGGTTGATGAGAAGAGTTGCTTTTCTTTGTTATGTTTTTTCGGTTGTGTTTTTGTTTTTGGAGCGTGGGGTGGGGGGTTGTGTGAAATATAACGGGTAGGTAAATTGTTTTTTCAGTAATTTTGGGGAAGTCTACGTGGCAGTTGGAGGGATGGACGTGACCAATGACGTAAAGCCACGTGTTGAAATGTACACGTGGTGGATTTTGATATGATTTGTGGTGTTGTGCGCATTGTTGTCATAGAGGATCCCTTGTGGACAACTTTGAATCAAGTCAAGTCAACTCCGTCTTGCTCATGCTGCGTGTGGTGTGGCGCTTCCTGCTCTCCAAGTTCTAATGAAATTATTACCAATATCTTAACCTTCTTTTTTGGGGTTAAAAATTAAAGTACTATCTAAATTTTTATAAAAATTTGTTTTCATCCTCAACCTTCAACTATAAAAAGTTTTTTTCCTAAATTATTGAAAATTTTCCATCCACATATTTTTTTTTAATTATTAGAGAAAAAAAGCTCTTTACAAAATTTTAAAAAAAAAAAAACTTTTTTTAAGTTTAGTTATGAAAAATAAATTTTGGTAAAATTTAGGAACTAAAATAGTATTTTGCCATTTTTTTGTTGTTGATAAATACAATAAAATTTCACATATGCTCTATAAAGATTTGTGGTACCATAGGCATGCTTGGCAACGTCCTAGCATACTCTTTGCAACGTCCTCGGACCTCGAGCATGCTTGGTAAAGTTCTAGGCATGCTTGGCAGCCTCCTAGGATGCTGTCCTAGGAGTCCCACATCGAAGGAAAATTCCTCCATTTGCTGCCTTATAAGCTGTGAAGTAAAGGGAGTAGTGTACCATTAGTTTATATTTACTGCTAAGCATGCCTAGGACGTTGCCAAGCATGCGTATGGTCCCACAGATTTAATTTTTAATTATCAGACCAAAATTATAATAAAATCTTAACTAACAATTATTAAAAAAAAAAAAAAAAAAAACCTTCCCAATTAGGTTAACTAAAATCACTGTAAGTTTCTTTAAGACATTTTTCTCTTCTCCCCGTGTGTATGTTAAAATAAAAACAGCTCAAGACCTTTTTTAGTATTTTAACACTAAGGTGAGTAAAAACTGAAAAATAAAAACAGCTCAAGACCAATTTTCAGTTTCCTTCACAATATGGAAATTGAAAATAGTTTTTAATTTTTGCCTAAAATAAGTTACCAAACAAGCTTTTTGCCTTAGGAAACAGAAAACTAAGGAAAAAAATAGTTACCAAATATAGCCTTAGTATTCTTAAAATAAAAGGCAGTGAATTAATTTTACATTGGAAAATAAATGTGAGTTAAAGAGGTTTAAAACTTTTGCTATGTATCAAAGAGTTAGACTCTTTTTGAATATACACCACTATCAAAAATTTTAAGACCTTCTCTCTATCATCTCCTGTGTATATATGTTAATTATACTTAATATTCTTATAAAAAAAAAAAAAAAACCCCACAATATTTTAAGTTCTTATAAACAACTAGCTTTATCACACACGCTTTGCACGTGCGATGAAACTCTTTTTTTTTTTTTTTTTAGTGTCATAATTTTTTTTTTAAGGATAAATTTGTTTTGAAGGCATGGATTAATTGGAGATTATTTTATTTTGTAGGCATTTTAAGTAGCGTTGGAGATTTATTTTTACCAAGTTGTCCTCAAGTTTTTTTCCGGTTAAACACAAGGTTTAAGTATATTTATGAACTACATAAAAGTCCAATTAAAAAATAAAATAAAATCTTCTTATAGATAGTACTAGCTTTTGAGCACACGCTCACACGCATACTCAAATGCTTTTCTATTTTTTTGAACAAAGGTTAATAATTTGCATCTATTATAATTTAGAAATATATATTTTTATTTTTCAAACAAATAAAAATGATAAACTTTAAAGATAAGAGTCCCTCAAAAAAAAAAAACTTTAAAGATAAGCAATAACTATAATTTTTTTTTTTTAAATGTAAAGGGAATTTTTTTTAGGAATTTTTTTAATTCAAAATAAAATTTGTTATTTAACATTTATGACTCCATTTCTTATAAAGTTACCCTTCATTAATGAGGATAATTTTGAAACACATAAAAATCCAGTTGAAAAATGGGAATCTTCTTATATATAGTATAGATGACTCATAGAATTTACTTTATATAAAACTCTATTATTTAACGCTCAGTTTGTTTCAACATTAATGTTTTATGGAAAATGGCTCATTTTCCAAAGACCATTTTTTAGAAAATTGTCTCATTTTTCATTGTTTGGTAACGACCTTGAAAATGAGTTTGAGAATGTTTTCTGGTATTTGGTATACAATTTTTTTTAAAAATATTTCTTGTTTAATTTAAAATATGTGTATTATGTAAACCAACTAATGTAATCAATATAAATAAAAAACCCAAAATGAATTTGATTTTCATACTAAAATTTTGACAATAGATACAATCAAAATTAATTAGTTGTTAAATTTTCATGATCTCTACCACTTATCTTGCTCATAACGTATATACGTATGTACACACACACACGCACACACACACACACACACACACATATATATCAACCATCTCTCTCTCTCTCTCTCTCTCTATATATATATATATATATATTTGACAGGAGAGTACATTTGCAATAAGTATAATTAACAATAATTTTTAATTATCTACTCTTTTTTTTTGGTATACTAATTGTCTACTATAGTCAACCACAAGTTTTCAATATTACTTTATATTATTGTACGCACCCGATACCGAAACCCGTCTGACTGGGCCTCAAGTTGGGCTCACAACTTACTTGTATAGTGGGTTTGGATTTCCAACACTGGGTCGTTCTTCTCGCTGAGACCTAAGGCCCTTACTTTTCTTTCCTCGTGGGTCTGAGTCACCTTCTATTTTTACTCACTCTGTTCTTATACTCTCCATACTGCGCACCATTTTTTTCCAACCCCCTTCTTCTCCAAACTTCCTGCATTTATAGGCCATAGTTTAGTGGAGAGGTCATAATTACTTGCCAACGAGTGCGACCGGCGGTCCACTATTATCGATCGTAAGTGGGTGGTCAGGTAGGAGTGGGAAATTTTGAGGGTGGC